>NW_023659885.1:247930-282930 GCF_015228065.2 Penaeus monodon | reverse complement strand
TTTTTCTTTTTATTTTCATGTTTTTTATTTTCTTGTTCTTTATTTTTATTATTTCCCTGTTCTTCCACCATCACTGCGATTTATTGCCTTTCTTGGACATTTTCTTTCCCGATTTTTTCCTTTTTTTAATAAAAAAAAAGGGGGGCCCCACTAAAACCCCCGCTCTCAGCCCCTGGGGCTGGGGGGAGCAGGCGAGGGGCCCTCACCTGCAACAGGCTTATCATAGAAGGTTCACACCTGTTTATGAACCCCCTGGGGGCAAAAAAAAAAAAAAAAAAAAAAAAAAAAAAGGGGTTTTGTTCTCTTATGTTCTCATGTTTTTTGGTTCCCTTGTTTTTTAAATTGTTATTATTTTCCTGTTTTCCCCCATCCCGGCATTTATTGCCTTTTCCTCTGTTGACTTTTTTCGTTCTCGTTTTTTCCCCCGCTTTAATAAAAAAAAAAGAGGGCCCCACTGAACCTCCCCTTCTCAAGCCCTAGGGCGGAAGGGGGGCAGGGGGGGGGCCCTCACCTGCAATAGGCTTTTTCATAATGGGTAGATCCCTTTATGTATAATCCCTAGCGGGCAAAAAAAAAAAAAAAAAAAAAAAAAAAAACTACCTTTCCCCTTTTTTATTACGTTCTGTTTTTATCTTAAACTCTGCCCCTTTTGGGAAAAAAAAAAAAAAAAAAAAAAAAAAAAAAAAAAAAAAAAAAAAAAAAAGGTGTCTCCTGCAGCCCAAACCCCTGGCCCCAAATCTAAAAAAAGGAAAAAGGTTCCACATTCCCCAAAACCGCAGAAAAAGGGAAAAAACCCAGGGCCAAGGGGTATTGCCCCCCTACTTTACCCTCTCTCCCTTTGCTTCAATTTCCAGGTGCTAGCTACCCTTTAGCTTTTCTTCCCCCCCCTCCACTGAGGACTCCTCCTCCCCCCCCCCCCCCCCCTTTTTTGTTCATCTTCACATGAAAACCCGGGGTCCCCAACTTTTCTTTTTTTTTTTTTTTATTAACTTTCTTGTATAAAAAAAAAAAAAAAAAAAAAAAAAAAAAAATTTTTTCATTTTAGCCATTAAACCCTTTTTTAACCCATCCAAAATAATCACTAATTTTTTAATTGTTTTTTTGATAAAAAAAAAAAAAAAAAAAAATTACTTAACCCTTTCTCTTTGTTCCATAACCTAGTTACTAAAGAAATATATAAAAAACCCTTAAAAAAAAAAAATAAAACGTAAAAAAAAACTTAAAAAAAATTATAAAAAAAAAAAATATATATAGATTATATATATATTTATTTTTAAAAAAGGGAAAAAGAAGTGTTTACTTTTTGTATATTAAAATCATTTTTTCTAAAATTTCCAGCACAAACAGCAAAATACAAAAAAAAATATTTAAAAACCCAAAAAAATCCTTTCCCCCCCCCAACCCCCCGAGGTCCGACATTAACCAGAGATATAGAAACAACCGCAAGGGGTTTCGCCCCCCCGCTTTTTATAACCTCTAACCCTTTCCCTTTCCCAAATTTTACCAATTTTCCTTTTTCCCCCCCCCCCCCTTTGGGTTTTTTCCCCTCTTTCCTTTTGTTTTTCGGTTTGTTCGTGGGAAAAAGGGGGCCCCTCTCAAAGATTCTCGTCTTTTTTTACGCTTTCTAGCGTAAACCCCCGGCCCCTTTCCCCCGTTTGGGGTAGTTGCCATTTTCGGGAAGGGCTGATTTTTTAGAGACTCTTGCTTTACGATCCCAAACCTTCCGGGGGCCCCCCGGGATCCCTCTTGGGGAAAGTCACAATCTTTTCGTAGCCATAGGGTTTGGTCGTTCCTTTGTTTTTCTTGGCCACTTCCATTTTAGCGTTTAAAATTTGAGTGGGGAAAGGGGAACCCCGCAGGCAGTGCCCCAAAGGGGGGGCATTAGATTTGGGTTTCCCCTTAAAAATCTGAGAAGGGTTTTTTGTAGGGATAGATTTCTTCTCCTATTTTATAGGGAGAGGGAAAAAATAGGGAGGGGAAGTGTGCCATCTTTGGTTTTCAAGAAAAAATGGGTTTAAACCCAAGAAAGCTCCTAAAGGAAAGGGCTTCCATCATTTTTGAAAACAAAAAAAGACCACCAAAAATTTTAAGCCAAAAATTTTCTTCAGGGATCCAAAAAAAAACGTTTCGGAAATTTTAGGCCAAAGGAAAATTTTTGAAAGCCCAATGCAGACTTGGACAACCCCTCCCGCCGATCAGGTGACTCCCGAGTTTGGGTTCCCCGGGATCACTATCTCCCCAGAACTTGCACAGGTTTATAAAACACTCCGGGCTCCAGATTTCCCCCAAACCCCTAAAAGGGGCCCCTTTTGGCCCTTTTAAAAAGGGAAAAACCCCCCTTTTCAGGTCTCCCCCAAAGGTTACACAGCAAGGGGATTTTATAATGGGAGGCCAAGAATGAAAGTCATTTTACTCCCGGCAGATAAAACCCCCTTTTTAAACTCAGGGGAAAGGGGCATTTGTTTTGAAACCCGTGAATGGTCTTTGAGGGCTACCCCCATGGGTTTTCCCCTTGGAAAAGACTATTAGAACATTGTCTAATAAGGAAAGGTTCCCCTCCCTTTTTCATAAACCAAAAACCAAAAAAAAGACTAGGAAGTTTTTTAGTTTAACCCTAAAAGGGGGGAAACCCATAAGGAAGTTTCTCTTGGGGGTTTTGGGACATTTTCCCCTCCCGAACCCCTAGGGTACCAAATGCCAAAAGTTTGATCACCCAATTTACTCCAAATGTATGGCCAAGGGCCCAAAATGTGGGGGCTGTTCGGAAATCAACCACCCGACACTTATGGAAAAGTACAAAAAAGGGGGAAAAAAAAAGAGCCAAGTGCCCCAACTGGGAAAGGCCATCATGCTTGGAACCCAGGGGGTTCTTAAGAGTTTAACCCAAAACAACTTTCCTCCGAGATTTCAAAAGCGAAACAAGAACATGCCTCTAAAAGTAACAAAAAAGGGGGAGGGCCGAGTCTTTTTAAAGGAAGATAACCCCATGGGGAAGATCCCTCAGGGAAAGAAATCCATTAACCATAGAATTTCCCCCTTTTTAAGGGGGGCTTTGATCCCCCCCAATAAGCCTCACTTTTCCTCCAATAATGGAAATTCCTTTTAAAAGGGGATACAACAAAAAATAGCTAAGGGGCCTTTTCTTTTTGTTTTCCCGGGTTGGGCCCCCGGGATTAATTGTGGACACCAAAATGGCACTAAAGATGTAAACCTCTGGCCACCTTTATCCAAATCGGTTTGGGGCTTTTAGGGGCAAAAAAAGAAACCCCAAATTTCCTTCGGGAACTGCCATAAAAAGGACAGGCTTCAAAAAAGCCTCTCCATCCAAAAAATCAGCTAAATCTGACGGGAAACTATGCCCCGGGAAACCTTTTCCCTCGAGGGAAACACCTCTGCGGGATGATCCTACAGAAACCCGATGCCCTTACACATTCCAAGAAATTCCATATCAACAGTAATGGGAAAACACCAGCGAGTAAAACAAACCCTCATCACAAACCCTTTTGAAAACAAACTAGGGAACCACAAAAACCTCTAAGAAAAGAACTCCAGGAAACACAAAACGCATCGCCCATCAAGTTGGGGGTTGAATCCTAACTTACCGGGAAAAATGTCTCCTCCAATGTAAAACCTCCCGTCATCCTTTTCCCGTGAATCCCCACCGGGGTTTCGTTTTCCCCGAGGATGAAAACACAAGAAAAAATTATAATTTCATTCTTTATGAAGACATCGCCCGGGGCAAAAAAAAAACATTGATAATGATGTAATCTTCAAAAAAATAGGATCACCTTCTTAAAATAAAACTTCAGTATTGAATTACCTGAAATATATAAACCGGAATAACTATAGATATATAGGTATTTTATCCCTTTTTCAGATTTTACGCCTCTTTTCTGATGTTCTTTTTTGTTTAATTATGTATTTTTTTCTCAAATTATTTGTTTAAATTTATGTATTTTTTCTATATGTATTTCCTTAATTATTTCTTTTTCACATTTTATTGAATTACCTGAATATTAACACGTACATGAAAACATCCATTTATTTGTATTACCCAAAATTTTGGGAATACAAATCTGTATACTAAAAAAAAATGATATGATAAAAAATGAACAAAAAGGGAAAAGGCAGCTGATCAGAAGGCCCTTCCCTCTTCTTTTCCCTCGGTGAATCGGTTTTTCCTTGGACTTCAGAGCGAAGGGGGGGCCCCGTCCCGGCAAAGGGGGTCGAGGGGGCGCAGCGGGTGGCCCCCAAGACGGAAGAAAAGAGTCACTATGCCCTCTCTTTGTGAGGTTTTTTGCATGGCGGAAAAAGAGATGTACCGGCCCAGTCCATGCAATTTCGTCCGGCTTTTTACCTTAGGGGTGACGCGCCCCCCCGTTTTTTTGCCACGTGCTATGTGCTTGCATGTAGCTTCAGCCCTCCTACTTCCTTTCCTATCATTTTCGGCATTAGGAAAAACTCTGTGCACCCCTTTCGGGTGAACGGGACCCCATTTTGGGGCGCGTCTCAGACGTGGCAGATCTGGGGGGCTTTAAAAGGGGCCGCCTTAGGTTCCTAGAGTTCCATTCTTTGCTAGGGACTGGTCTGGCGCCCCTCGGGTGACTGCCACTCTTCTTTTCGTGGAACGATGGGGCAGGTAAGCTCCCCATTTTTTCCCGGCCCTCCCGGGTTTTCGTCAAATACGCCGCTAGACAAACCAAACTTACCGTCCTTGATAGGAAGTCCCGGGAAAAAATTTTAGTTTCTCCCCCCACTCTGATGAATATTTTGGGGTTGGTTTGGTTTCGAGGATAAAGAACTTACGGGAACAGGTACGGGTCCCTTTTCTCTCCCGGGGTGAAACACCCTTCGAGGTTTCAGAAGAAGGGGGATTCCTTTAAAAAACCCCCCTCCATGGGAACGCCTGGAAAAAAGTTAGCTTCTCTCCCTCACCGTGATAAAACGTCTGGGGTTGGCTTTTCAGAGGGATAAAGGAACTTATGAAAGGTACATACCCCTCTTCTCTCACTGAGGTGAAACCCCCTTTGGGGGTTTTTCGAGAGAGGGGGGATTCATTTTAAAAACCCGTCCGCCATGGGAACCGCCGGGGAAAATGTTAGCTTCTCTCCCCACTTTGAAACATCTGTGTTGGCTGTTCAGAGGAGAAGGAACTTAAGGAAAGGAAGGACTCCCCTCTTTTCTCACTGAGGTGAAAACACCTTTGGGGGTTTTCAGAAAAAAGGGGGGAGGAGCAAAGTTTCCCCAAACATGATTTTTGTGGGTGGAAGGCATCCCTTGGTCTACCCCCGAGGTTCACCCTACCCTTGTTTGCCGTGGTGGCAGCCTTGTGCGCTGGAAGGGGGGTGTCCTGGGGGTTGAGCATCCCCGTGAGGTACACCTGGGGCTAGCAACCGCCCTTTGGGGCCTCTTTTCCCGGGCAAGACAAGCGGCCGATCCAGGCCCAGCAGGTCAATCAGGGGGGCTCCTCGGAGGCTGGGGTCAAGCAGTCATGCTGCCTTGGTCTCCACCACCCTTTTGTGTGCCACGAAAATCGGTAATTGGCTGCTTATTCCCTCACCCCCCTGTTGCTGTTCATTGGTTCTAACACTCACTTCCCCTTGTTGGACTCCGTGGGGGGTGGGGGCGTGAGTGGGTGAACACTGTCCAAATACATGGAAAATAAAAAACCAAAAAACCCCCCAGACGATGCTAAGTTGCGACCCATGCAAGGGCCCCGCCATGGGAGCCCCCGAACCCCAAATTGCCTCCCGGGGGGCAAAAAAAAAAACCCCAAGCACAGGATGACATGTCACCCTGTGCCAAGATGGTGGGGCAAGACAGAAAAATTCATGTTTTTAAAAACAGAGGACTCTCGTGCTGGCCCCCCCCCCGGCCCGCACCCTGGCCGGAAGGGCTTTTAGTCCCCTCAACACCCCCCGACCCAATCGGGAGACCCGCTAAACCAGCCGAAACAGCTGGGGCCCCCCAAAACAAGCCCCAAAGCCGAAAGGACGGGCCGAAAAGTCCGAGGCCGGAGCGACTCTGAGGGAGAGTCGGGGCCCCCCAAGGGGGTTTTCCCCCTTTAAAGTGCCATTAAACCTGAAGGTTTGACAAAAACCAAAGGTCAGGGGATTGGATTCCAACGCAAAAATTTTTTTGCAATCCGGGTTCACGAGATCAGGGGATGACATCATGCCCCAAAAATAAGGGAAACCCCTTTGTTTCCTGCAGGGAAACAAAGGGGCAAAAGATGGGGAAAGTGAGCCTCTACCCCTGAATCCGAGGAAAAGAGGTCTTTTCAAGTCCTGGGGACCTAAAGTATCCAAAAATCTACCCTTGATCCGGGTAAAATGGGGGGACCTACAACCACTAATAGGCCTTTCCCTCGGGGTTCAATGCCAGAAGTACGGACCCACCAAGCTAACTGCACAGCCAAGCCAAAGTGGGGTGTCCCGTAGCAAAGGGACCAACACCGAGGGGTGCATTAAGCCTACAAAAGAAAAAAGGACACAACAGCTAATGTCCTAACTGTGCCCCAAAGGGACCGCCGGGGCCGGGGTTCCCCTGTGGAAAAAGGGGGGCCCTCAAACGGCAAAAGGTTCTAGAAGCGACCAGATTTTTTTCCCCCCCCCCCCCAGGGACCTATGTCTGGGGGAAAACAAAGGGAAAAGGCCTCACGACCCCCTAAGAGGAAGGAACTGCCCCACAGCCGAAACCCCGGGGTCACGGGCAAAAAGGAGTTCCCCAAAAAACAATGCGAAAAAACCCCAGAAAGAAAAGGGTTTTAAAAGCACCACAAGTCCTCCCCAAAAGCGAAAACTTCCCCTCGATGAGGGGGGCATGTTAATCCTGCGATGCTGTGTCACGCAGTGGGAACAACCTTTTGGGGAAAGGCGAGGGAAGAGGCGGATAAGGCAGTCGAGGTCGACATGACGGCATTGACCAAGGGCCGTCCAGTCCCAAAGGGGGAAAAAATGGGGAAAGGGGCCAAAAACCCCATCCTCCCTCCACCCCAGGACAGACTCCTCCCCCCCTCAACCAGGCCATCCCCCACAAACAGAGCCTACCAGGGGATTCCTGCCAGAAGCCCAATCAGAACAAGCGACCTTGTCAGGCAAGGCTAGCAAAAAACACAGAATCACCTGGGGAGAGAAAAACTGAAATAAAAAAGGTCAGGTACCAAAAGGGTCTCCACCCCCCGGGACCCAGAGATAGCCGACAGCCAGAAGACCCCCAAGCGCGAATACTTTTTCAATGGGGTTTTCAGACTCTGACGTCAACCAAATACAGATGTCTCTGAGTAACTATCACTTAAAATCAGGCATGCAACTAAGCATCTGAGGGAACATCTATGGGTTCTCCACAAAGGGGTGCCCTCCTCCCCGCAAAATTTCATCAAGGACTTGACACGTCGCTCCAGGGGACATTAACGGGGGCCTGTTCGCTTTTTCAGGTTCGTGTCTTCATGTGCCATGTCCTGATGGCAAAAGAGGGCCCGATCACCCCTTTCAGAGCAACAATTCCCCGCTCCGCAAAAGCCCAGCACACATGGGAATGTTTGGGGTCTCTTGCCGTCGAATTCACCTGCCGGGGTTCCCCTGAAATTTTACAATATTAAAGCCGGCCCCCCGTAGTACTTTGCATCAGCCCGGGCTGTTTCTTCGCCCCCCCTAAGGGAAACCGCCTTGCCGCGGTGGGGGCTTGAGGTCCCAAAGTCTGGTGAGCCGACCCGAGGCTACCCTACTGAGGGGGACCAGTAGGGATGAACAAAATGTCTTTTTCCTGTGCCCAACCCCCAAAGAAGGGTGGGTACCCACCCCTGTTCATTCCATCTTGGACTAGGGAGAACTCCCCCACGTGTGTTTGCCGTGTGGGGGCCCCCCGATTCCCATGAGAACAGGAGTCCTGGAAGTTGAGTAGCTGCATCTGCCCCGCAGCTACACACACCCTTTGGTCCTTTATTAAAGGGCCCCAGTCAAGCCAATCGGCGGGACAAATATGGCTGGGTCAAGCAGACACTTTTCAGTCGGTACCGCATGGTCCCGCACTGCCCAGTACTGAAATAGTGGCTGCAATATTTCCTCATTAACCCTTTTGGTTTGGAGATTTTGCCCCCCAACTTAACTCCCCCTGTTCTCCATGGTGGGGGGGGGGTGGGGAAATGAAGAATTTCAATTTGTATGAGTACTAAAAATTTAAAAAAGATCTAGCTCTCTCCTGACGACCTACGCAATCCCCTGACCTTTCCTTTTGGGAACATCACATGTTTCACTCGGAACCTTTCCAGCTTCCAAAGGGAAAGAAGGGGAATTTAATAGTTCCTGGGCCCCCAAACCGGGTAAAAAGGGGAAAAAAGTCCTCCTAAACCACAAAGGGAAAATTTTACGGTAAATAGAAAGCTTCATAAGAAGGTCCCTAGTGTGAAGCCCATTGATGATGTATAATCAGGATCTTGTTTTTTAAAAGTCATCAAAAATTTTTGAAGTATGTCAAATGCCCGATCCCCCCCATTCTGGGAGAAACTGTTAAAAAAACTAGAAAAATTTTAATTTATGGCAGTAAAATTTTAAGAAGAAAGTTTTTTTGGAACATCGACCATTCTTCTTCTAACTTTAAAACATTAGTCCTTGAATCGTTAAATTTAGCATGGTACCCCTAAAGGGAAACCATAGTGCCCCCCTATGCGGTGCTTCCACTGCCAGGGTTATGGGCATGGACCCAAACTCTTGCCTTTTAAAGAAAATGGGCAACCAAGAATGGTAAAGGGGGTTAAAAGGTCATCAGGAATGAAACTTCCATAAATATGCTGTTACCATGAAAAGAAGCTCAGAACTTCTTCAAAGAAAGTAAAAGGTAAAAAATTTTAAAAAGGGAAGTTTTTGGAAGAAAGGAAAATTATTTTTCCAGGGGCTAAGCGACGTCCCCGTGTGCGTTTAACAGCCAGGTAGGCCCTTTGTTTCGGTTCTAGCCCATCCCCTTTCCCCACCAACCCTTCCCCTCCAATGCTTCTTACAGCACACACTCTGCCATTCCCTAAATCAGTCCAAATTCGACATGCCCTGGTGATTGTTCCACCAAAAAATGAGGGGATGAGGGGCTATGAGGAGACCCCCTCCTCCCAAAGTAAGGTCTTGGGCCCATATTTAAAAGGCTCCCGGGGCCCTCAACGGTGACAGCTCCACCCACCACACCCAGGGGCCTCTGTGCTAGGCAGAATCCCCCTGGAAAAACTCGGCACCCCCTTTTCCCCCAGAAAAGGAATCCAAACCGTCCAAAAGCTCCACGCCACAACATCCAAGGGCCTCCGCTGTGACAGAATCCCCCTAAAAAAAGGTCAGGTCGCCTTTTTCCCCCGGCAAAAAATCTGAACCTTTCCAAGGGGAAAAACCTGGGGAAAACTAGTTCCACAGGTGCTCCCAAAAACCCCTTATGAAAAATATATAAAAAACAGTACCGAACCAAGGGAAACTGTCGGAAAATTTCCCCAGCAAAATGGAAAACTGAACATCTGATAGTTCATGTAACCCAGTTTTGTAGTACAAGAGATTAGACCGGGAAAATCGTCCCATTAGGAAAACCTTTGAAAAGGGCCCCATGGAGGAGTAGCAAATGGTACGTAAGATTTCCCCTTTCCCGGGCATCCCCCTGCAGACAACACTGCAGGTGAAGGCTGTGAAAAAGGGCTTGAAAAGCCCTACACTTGTTTCCCAAATTTTCCCTCCTATAATCGAACATTATGTTTTGGGGAAGATCATTTGGGCATTTGCCACATCCTTTCTACTCCGGGGAGATTTCAAAGGCCCGGGCCATCACCTCTGGGGAGACATTTTCTGGAACCCTCGAGGGGGGGCCCTTTGGGGAGTCCTTGTTCTTAAGAGTAGATCGTTTTCTAAACATGAACTCCCACACTTTCCAAAATTAAAAACTGGGACATTCTCCAACAAAACCCTATAATAGGCTCACCTGATTCCAGATGAACTTCACTTGGCAGATGGAAAACTTTGGGGGGTGCCACTTTCCAATACTTTTGGAGGGGAAGGTATTCGCCAATGGAGTGCAGAAAAGGGGGAAAAGTGGTAATCCCTAAAAGCAATTTGGGGGCTGTAAGTTTTCGTGTATTTAAGATGCTTTTCACCTCATCCAAAAAAAAAAAACCCCAGCAAAACCCTTCCCAAATTCCCCTACCTGTCCAACCAGGGGTTAGAGCCAAAAATGGGGAAGAAAAATTGAACTTTCACTGCTCCCCGTTTCCCCTTTTGGGGGTCGGTTTAATGGCTTCAAATTTTTTTTGGGGCCCCTTTTGGCTTGGGAGCCCTTTTATTTTAACCCCCCCCCCGAAATCCACCCCCCCTTTTTTCCCCATCCCCACCTAACCCTTTTGACCTTTTTCCCTTTTAAAAATTTTTTCCCCCCCTTTTCCACTTAGTTTTTCCCCCTTTTTCCCTTTTTCCCCCCCCTACCTTTTTTTTTTCCCCAAATTTGATATCCCAAATCCCGTTCCCCCCATTTCCCCCGTACCCCCTTTTTCATTTTTTTTTCCCTTTTTTAATGTTTCCCCCTTTCCCCCTTTTTTTTTTTGGGGACCTCTTCCCTTCCCCTACCCCCTTTTCCCATCCCCCCTTCCATACATCCTGCCGTAAAAACCCGGGGGGACACCCGGGAAAATTTCCCCTGCCCCCTTTTTAACAATTTTTAATTTTTTTTTTAATTAAATTTTATTTTTTTCACCTTTTTGTATTTTTTTAAAAAAAACTTTTTTGTTTTTTTCCCCCTTTTTTTCATTTTAAAGGGGGGATAAGGGAACCCCCCCGCTGCAATGGTTTTTCTTTTCCTCACCTTTTTTAAAAATTAGTTTTTTTTCCTTTTTTTTAAAAATTTTAAACTCCTTTTTAAAAAAAGAAAACTTAATTTTTTTTTTTTAAAAAAACCCAAGTTTTAGTTTTTTTAGAAAAGAATTTTCCAGATGCTATTTTTTATGATTTTTTAATTTACCTTTTTTAAAACCCTTCGGGTATTTTTATTCACTTTTAAGCCCTTCTGGCGTATTTTTCTCATTTTTAAGCCCTTCTGGCAATTGTCTTTTACTTATTAATTGTGTTACTTTGGTGCCATCTGCACGATTCTTTTTTGTTCATTTTAGGATTATTTTTTGTATTTTATCATGCTCTTCGTATTGGTCACGCTCCTGTAGGCCTGCATCTCGGGGATTGTTTTGCTTGTGAGGTCGTGTGGGTTCTGAGCTCAGCTTAGTCCCCTCACCCCCTTTTCGAGGAACGACGGGGCCCTCCTTTTCCTTGGCCCCTAAGCCTGAGCCCCCGCCTCACGGGTGGCCTCTTTTGGTTCCTCTCTCACAACCTTACATCCTGTATGCTGAAGTGGAGAACCATCTCTTTCATTACACCGGGAATACTGACCTGATTTTACTCACAGACTACAAAGGATTCAGGATCTCCTACTCCAATTGTTTTCAACCCCTTGAAATAGCCGTCTTTGGTAGAGAATGAGAATCTTGTAGAAGAACTTAATTTAAGTCTCACTAAGGTTCTGGCTGTTGGAATTCCCCCATTACCCCCTTGACTATCAGTCGAGCTGGATTTGGTCACAATTGGGAAAGAGAGAGTATGAGCGAAATCAGAGATTTCTTCGCACATTTCTAAGTACCAGGATCAATGCAATATATACAGATGGTTCGAAATCTGAAAATGGTGTGGGCTTTGCAGCAGTGAGCAGAAGAAAGACTGCATCTGGCAGTCTTTCTCTAGAAGCCTTGATCTTCACTGCAGAGTTTCATGCCATCCTTGCAGCAGTTAAGATGACTGGAGATCTTAAGAATCATTCTATTGTGATATATTGTGACCCTCGTAGTGCCTTGCAAGCAATCAAGAGCTTAAACTCATCACATCCAGTAATGTGGGAGTTCAAGATTGGCTTGCACTGATGTCAACATGTAAAAGATAACTCTGTGTTGGGTGCCAGCGCATGTTGGTGTCAGTGGGATTGAGCGAGCTGATCAGAAGGCCAAGGCAGCTGCCCCTCAGCGTTGTGATGCTCGTTTTCCTCTCACACACCGACTTGAAACCCAGCATCAGGAGTTGTTTCGCGATAAATGGAAGGAACAATGGAGGCATACCTCCAGAAACAAGCTGCAAGAGATTAGAGATGACCTTGACAGTTGAGTGACTAGATCCATCCCAACCGAAAAGTGGAAGTTTTGCATTACAAGACTAACGATCGGGCACACAAGACTGACTCATGGGCCGATGATGGCTAAAAGTCCAAGCACTTTGTGAGGGATGCCAAGAGTCCTTACGATCCACATGTAGTGGAAAGATGTTGCAACTTCTCGACCAAAGACGTATGTACTTGTCTCCCCCATATTACACTGAAGAATGTATTGGGGGATTGTGACATAGAGGGTCTTATTAGTTTTCCTTAGGGAGACTAATATTATTAATAAAATTTAATTATGCACATGTTTATGCAATAATTTTATACACTTAGAGTATAATATTTATGCTTTGATTTTTTAATCTGTTTATTGTTATTCATAAGATATCTATGATAGATTTTTAAAGTTTTAAACATTTCAATATTTCTATTTAACAAGGTATTTGCCGCTAATGACCTTAGATGTTGATGCGGCAGATAATTTTAAATAATCAATCAATCTGTGCTTCTGCAGCACACGTCCGAGTGATCATAGTGGGAGACTTCAACACATATCACCCCATCCTGGCTCCCTGCCGGGCACCGGATGCGGCTGGCCACCACATAGCCAACGTGCTTGAGACATTCCCCGAGATCGCTCTCCTCAATATCAGAGCCAACGCATGTCAGAGAGGGGTCCTAGACCTCACTCTGCCACTGCGATTCTGGTGGAGAGGATTGGCTGGCGTGTCGATGAGACCGTCACTAGTGACCATTACAGCACTATAACTACCCTCATGGATAGTGGCCCAGCCGAAATGCCACAACTGAATCCAAGATGGAAAACAGACAAGGCCAACTGACAGGCGTTTCAGAACGCCTTGGCCTGCAGTCTGAGAAGCAATGAACCCACACAAAGCGAAAATGTGGAAGTGCTACAGCCAGACTTGTAAATGCCATTGATGAGGTAGCCTCACTGACCATACCAAAACTCGGCCTTGGTCTAGGAGTCCAACAAAGACGATGGTACTTTAACGACGAGATTAGGGAGGTCAACCACAGGGTAAATATGTGCTGAAACATTTCCGAAGGCAAAGAACCCCTGACAACCTAGCCTCCTAAGGGAGGCTGTCAGGGATGCCAAGGAAACTGCCAGCAGAGTAGGCAGGAAAAGTGGCTGGAATGGTGTGAGTCCTTCGACCACCATACCACCCTCTCAGAGATATGGCAACGGGTCAAGCGAGCTACCAGCCACTCAGCCTCGAGATACACGCACCATGATCCCCAGTCAGAGGCGAACAAACTGGCGCACAAGTTCGAACTGAGGACAAGACAAGAACGCCTACAACCAGACAGACTTGCTCATATCAGAGAAAGGGCAGCCGAACCCGATAACTCAAACGTTTATTTTTTCTCTGAGGGAACTAAGAAATGCATATAAGCCAGTTGTAACACAGCCTCGGCTCTGAGGGGATCTTGTTCCCCATCATCTCCACCTGGGACTAGTAGGTGAGCTTGCATTCCTGCAACTCCTCAACAAGTCCTGGGAAACTTCCACTCACCCCAGAGTTGGAAGAGGGCTACCATAGTTCCCATCCCTAAACCAAAGGAGCCAGGAAAGTACCACCCCATCTCTCTCCTCAGATATCTGGCCAAGACGGCCGAGAGGATGGTTCTGAACCGGCTCCGATGGAAAATGGGACCCCTGCATGAACACCAGGGGCATGAGCACAGCACACAGCATAGCCACGCTCTTGAGCACAATAAGCATGGGCATATCTTGGTAGTATTCCTTGACCTGGAGAAGGCTTTTGAATTGGCAAGTCCTCTTGCCATTCAGGAGAACTGATCCAAAGGAATCAGAGGTAAGCTCTTGGCTTGGATAGGTGACTACTTTAGGAATAGAACAGCCAGAGTCAAATTCCAAGGTCACCTATCACAGCACATGCCACTAGAGAATGGAACGCCACAGGGTGGGTTCTCAGTCCAGCCCTCTTTAACACATTAATGTCCTGTATCCTCAACATAAACCTCCCAGTGGGTGCAAGATCATCTCCTATGACGATCTTGCTATCATCTCCACTGGAGCACACTGCCTAACAAAGCCCAGGTTGTCTGGACCTCGTATCCGAGGAGTGTTGTAGGACAGGACTAAAGATCTCTGCAGCCAAATCTAAAGCCATGGCTCTGAGACAGAGAGTTCAAGGCACAAGTCTGAAATTCAGGGAATAGACTTGGAGTGGGTTCAGGACTACCTCTTCCTTGGGGTAAAGATAGACCATATCCTCTCCTTCCAGAAGGAGGTCCAGTACCTGGTTGACAAATCAAGACTGTCCGTCAGGCCATTGTAGATTATGCTCTCTTGCTCTGATTGGCATTAAGAGAAAATACAAGATCAACTGGAGACAGTCCAAAACGAGCCACCAGGGTTATTCTGGGTGCCCCAAGGTGGTCAAGGTCCTCAACCTTCTAGTGAAGGCAAACCTTCTCCCCTTGGCCTCACGAATCGATCAATGCAGCACAATTTTTATCAAAGGTCATCCAGGCTCCCAGAATACAAGCTAAGACATAAAATAGTCAGACGCTAGAACAAGATAACGAGTTGTATGCAAACAACTCGTGGTTGTCTCACACAGCCAGGGTGTTAATACGCCATCAGCTCAAAGGACCGCTTCTTGCCAAGGGCATGGACTTTGTCGAAGCTCCGCCGTGGGCACAAATCTCGATAGAGTTCTCGGTCATGAGACTGGCAACCAAAAAGAATTAATATTGTATGCCTAGCCTAAAGGCAGAAACCCAGAGGGTCATTGCAACCATCACTCCTCTGGGCTGCAGAACATAATATCCATGAGGGTAACAGACAACGCCTCCTCGCTACAGGCAGAGGCAGTTGCTATCATGGGAGCACCGAACCACGCGTCCGTGAGGGAAGGATACGTGGTCATACATACAGACTCCAAAGGAGCCATCGACTATCTTCATTAGCACTCACCCACTGACAATATCTACCTTCTGACTACCATCCTCACACTGGCACAGAGAATTCTTGCCACAGGTAGAAGAATTATCATAAACTGGGTTCACAGCCACATAGGGATCAGAGGAAATGAGCTTGCTGACAGACTAGCCGAAGTTGGTAGGGGTATGCCCCCTAATCCCATGATAATACATCAGAGCCGAAAATTACTTTGGAAGAAGTGTACGGTGACGGCAACCTCCTTCCTCATGCAGCTTCACAGAGAGGAAACGAGATCCTCCCCCTCGGCCAGCTGGTACTCAGACGCCACCGGCTATGAACCACTGGCACTCTGTTAAATAAACAACAGAGGTACCGAAGTCATTCTGCACAGAATGCGCCTAGGTTACTACTGTGCATGGCTGATCATACAAACAATAGAACGTGAAGAGAGGTGTTGCATGTATTGCGGCGAGCCGAACGCCACACTTATACATTACTTAGAGAATTGTGTGCACACGCAATTCCTGAGACAAGACCCGCAGAACACAGCCGTCGTGCTGGTAAAGAGATTATGCGAGATGCTTACACCACGGCTACAGGAGCGCCTGCTGGCAATCCCACCGCCACGGTAAGCACCGAGTGTCAGAAAACCAAATGATACAGTCATAAAAAGCAGACACAGGCCGGGCCATAAGTGAAAGGCCTGGGCGAAGCCAGAACTTTGCAAATCTCGAACGAACGAACGATATGAACAAGCCTCTGGGGTAGTACAGTGGTAATTTGTCGGCCTCTCATCCGAAGGGTCGGCGGTTCGCGCCCCGCCCAGGCGCAAGAAGTTGCAATTGTCGCCCGGAGGTTACTGGTGTGGCTGGGCACCACAGCGGGTAAGGACTAGGTTCAGCCGTGTCAGCACCAGCTGACACACGTGAGAATCGGCATTAGTCGATACAGGCCGGGCTCCCCTCATGGCATAGCCCGGACGAGGCTAAGCTTCGCATATCGGACTTATCCTTATGATATGAACATCAATGAAATTTTATTCCCTTTTGAAGAAGAAGGCGGCAATTAGAGACAGTCATATGTTGCTCCCATCCAAATTTTGACGCTCACTGTATGCCTTTAAAAATTTCTGTTGTGTTTAATAAATCAGAAATCACGCCGTTCATCAGGACCTGACATCTGTAATAGTCATCGCACGCGCAGCGAAGGTGTTAAAGATGAAGATAATGATGGTGATGATGATGATGATGAGTGAATCGTTTGCGGGAGACGGTGGACACATACAGTTGAGAGATCAACGAAGCGACAGAAGTCGGGAGATGCCAACTAACAATAATTGTTTTTCCCTTTATCTATATTTGTAATGCCATGTCTTGTTGAATTTTGTTATTATAAACTAATTTGAGTGTATTCCCCTTTATTTAACCTCCACACCTTTCTTATAAAAATGACAGATGTGTAAAGGAGCTCTCAGTCTATTCTCGGCCGCCACCGTAATGACATACAACCATACATTACATTACAAGTAATGCTTCGAAAAATGTTTTTCCAACATAATACCTCGCACACATTTGAAAATGCTATAGCCTGTTAATGTTAGATCCTTCTTTGGATTATGAGGTCGATCTCAGGTTAATATTCTTGATACTTTTGCTTGGCAGGGAACGAGTACGAAGGGATATACGCTACGCTCTATAAACAGCTTTTAAACAAAACTATAAATTCTGTGGGTGTGCGCATTACAGATGAGAATGGATATCATTAATTTTCGAGAAGGTCATTCTGTTATGCTCATACTGCACATAAGACCTCGCTAAGCCATGCATATATAATACCGTGCATTCTCGTTTTTTTTTGTTTATTTTACAATATAACATCGTTCCGACCTGTTTGATTATTGGTTAGGAGAAGAAAAGCGGACGTACTCTGTATGTAAGAACGTCTTTTGTCCCCCGACTGGAGAAGTTTAGGGCGATTTTTGAACGACCGGAAGCATTGCTTAACCTGTTTGAAGGGGGGGGCTTTAAGATATATTGGCATATATAATACCTATGATCATTATCGATGAAGATTGGTTTCCTCTCTTGGTAATGTAGGCAAGAGGTTAATTCCCTTTGTTTCTAAAATTGTTAAGTCTACACTCCTTGATTTTGGTTTGGGTGTTTTTGACGATATGAGAGAGTAACAGACAGTCTAAAGTCTTCTATGAAAGAAGAGGCGTGGAGGCTTCAAGCAGGTAAGCGCCAGAGTGATGAGAGGGGAGGAAGGGGAAGCAGAAACGAAGCGAGTTAAGAGATTAAAGATTTGCCTGAGTTTGAGATATGAAAAATATGTCCTTTCTCTGGCGCACAATAATATTGAACGAGAAAGGACACGGTATTACTAGGAAAGACAATGAATCAGTATAAGACACCATTCTTATCTTACGCTGCCAGGGTGAGCGACATGTTCCGCGGGGTGCGCATGGTCGAATCTGGATAGATGAATGCTCTGAAGTTGATGTGTTGCCGTTTAATGCCGGGATAAACGGGTCAATTAGTGATAATTACGCCGATTAGGTGGCCCGCAGGACAAAATTCATATTAGACCTATTAAGAGTAGTGTTAGAGGTTAAGGGAAGCCTGAGAAAGGAGATGTGGCGTTGTTGGGTAATGACGATAATGCGGAATCATGTAATTCCGCTGTGCACTCTCTAATTAAGTCCATATGTATTGTGTTTAACGGCCAGCAAGTAGAACAAAATCCGCTATATAATTTCTCATTGTACATGCATTTAGTAACGGGCTGTCGCTGTCACTGAAAGAAACTCTGGGGAGAAATATGTAATATTCCGAGCCTTCTGACATACCGCAAAACTTTGCAGACACTTACTTAGCAGGTGCCAGCACATGTGAGCAAAATGTAATGAACGAGGTAAAAGCTCATGGATTCCATTTTATGTCTCCATTATTGATGGATGTAGCAACAATGGATATGTATCTTTTAGATAATGTATCCATGAGAATACGGCTTGAGTTTATTACGACAAGTTTGTTATCAACACATCCTGTTGTGAAATTGATACCTGTAAGCTTCATCTTACTACGTTGAAGCTTAGAGTTTCTGCAAGAGAAGCAGTTGTCAGATCTTTGTAACACAGTCCTCTCTGCTATGTGTTTAATAAGACGCTCTACATGACATATGTCGTGTCAAGTCGTCAGACACAGCTTGCTATTGACATTGTCGTGGGGTTCAACCATTCCTGAAAAATTATTCTGTTCATGTTGACATGAGGGTTTATGCAGGGAACTATACTGCACTTCAGACATAATCATCTGAGCAAACTCTTTGCATGTTATTAACACCCGACGCAGTGTTCAGACTTGCACTCTCATTTGCTGAATGCATTAGGTTTAGAAAAGAGTCATTCACTCGATAGAGATGGATTTGTAAATGGCGAAGTGATTGCTGTCATAGATTTGCAACCTGAAAATTGCAGGATTCAATAGCCATCGAAGATTCTGGAAGTCTCGGAATTGGAGTTGGCTATCACAACCGCATGATTCGAATATTGTTTTTTTCCTAGTAGGAGATACACAATTTATATCGATAACGATCGCAGAGTGGTCACAGATATCAGAGCATAATGAACTGCTATGAAGTAGATGATATTTGTTCGCATTTTCTCAGGAGAGAATATGTTCTGCGAGGTTATCTTTTTTTTTGCAAATCAATTACCAACAAGAAAGAAAAGGGGAGTTTATAATGAGCTCTTCGTGGTTATATTCTTACATCTCGCCCACAGACCGTCAATAATGGGCATTACATTTTAATTGTTAATGGGAAATCTTGGAATGCATACTTTGATTCTTATGGAGTTCTACCTCACATCTATTCTCCGTGGTTGCAGGCATTTATCGGTCAGTACGCCGAAAAAAATAACATTAGATCATTACAAAGCCTCTATAGTTTAACTTGTGGTGGATATGTTATTTTCGTTATGTATAACATTAATTTGCACGGAATAGAAAACACTGGCCAAATACAGTGCAGACATTTTTCAGTGAATGACTTAAGGAATAATGATAAGAAGGTTATAAGCTTTTTATATAGACATTTTAAAATGCCCTGGTGTCAGAGATTATTTTGCGATCGTTCGTTAAGCAAAGCAGAATGCAGGAAATTATACTGCAGGGGAAGGGGTAATTATCTATCCTAGTTTCCTGATCCTTTCTCTGTGCTGGGGTTGCTGATTGGCTAACAACGCTTTTGGGGGGGGCGTGATCTTGGATGTATAAGTACTCTGTTTCCACCCAAGAACAAGCATAGTAACAAGAATGAGTTCCCGCGCAGCCGAAGCTTGGTCCTTTGGTAAGTATTTTTTAAGTTTTAGTTATGGTCTCACTGTCCGTACCTCTAAGATAATCTTTACAACACTAAAATAAAATATGTCTTTATTAATTGCTTTCACTGGTTAATATTTCTGAGCTGTCGGTATGATTCACATGTATGTGTTCCTATACAACTTTATTTTATAATATTTTAAATACAAAAATTTAAAGGCATTGTTTTCTACATTTTCCGTGTACAGCTTTGTAAACATGCTATGGTAAACATGCTATGCTATGCCGCAATTCTATAATTAAGATAGGTTGAAGTGCACATATGCATGACTCCTAAGATTTACGTTGTACCTTGATGAATGTGATTCCGCTGTCAAGAATGAGTATATTCTGAGTATGCTATGTATTATTTTAGTTGAAGATTTGCATTGAAGTTATTGACTGTTATTTGCAGTTGCAATTAGTCTTTTGGAATATAATATTCAAGATTGGACTATCAAGATGCATTTTAATAGGATTTGGAAATCTAATTATGATATAATTCATATAATATAAGCAATGTGATTTACATTGTTGAGTGCTTGTCGTGTCCTTCTAGAACATTGTATACATTAAGTGTACCAGTGGTGATATTGTCGTGATTCAGTAAGTTGTGGACAGTATGGAGGTTTACAGGAAAGAAAATGAACCTTGCAATATTTTTTTTATAAAATTGAACAAAAGTGGCTAAAATTGTGGTAAAAAACTAAAACAAAATAAAACTGAACCAAAACTACTGTAAATAAAACATGTAAAAGACAAAAAAAAAAAAAAAAAAAAAAAAAAAAAAAAAAAAAACAGCAAAATTCACTTAGAATATAATTAGTAAATGAAACAGAACTTTAGCGAAAAAAGTAACATATAGATAAAGCAAAAGACTACAAAAAAACAAAACAAAAAAACTACAACGGTCCAGCAAAACAAACCTCGAAATAACTAAAAAGAAAACAAAGCAATCCCTTTATATAATGATAGCCTTACGTCCCTTGGCCATAAACAAAACTCTACTTATCTTTTGCAACAGACACTCGGTGGGCCTTGCAGATAGATGACCAGTTCCAGAGATCGCTACCAAACCTAGGATTCTGAAACTTCTCTGTATGTAAACAGATAATCGCCGAAGGCGATTGCCGAGTGTCTGGTTCTTATTTATATTCGGGAAAGATCTATAAATTCTTTAAAATGTTTGGATCGCTGAACCTTACAATGTTGAAGTAAAAATTAACAAAATAAAAGTATAAAAACACAGAAAAATAAATATATAAATGTTAAACAAAATGGAAATAAAAAATGGGAATCTACAAAACGTACCATGAAAAGGGCAGATAAAATTATACAATAAAAAAACAAACAAAAAAACTAGACTACATTTGTTTAAAAAGAATAATAACCACTAAAACATAAAAAAAAAAAAATAAGAATTATTAAAGCAATATCTATATCGCCCCGACTTTCGGCTCGTTGCGGGGGACGAGCTTGAACTCTAGGGGGCGATACCAATTTTTGGAGTGACTCCCTTAAAATAGGTCACTACAATTTGACGTGTACTGGACTACTAGGATCAAGGATCAAAGGCAGTGGAGTTATTGAAGTGAGTGTCATTTTTAAAGTAATACATGTTATTAACAGTGTTGTCAATAGACATCATGAATCTTGTGTTCTATGTTTTCATTACCATTCTATGCAATATTTTTGGTTTGTTTTCTGTATGTTGTGAAATTCTAATTCACTATTGTGATCAAGAAACTTATCAACTATGATATTATTTAAGATGCAATGTTACTGTAGATTAGGACAATATTATATTTTGGCAGATTACGTTCTACCCATATTCTGTGTGATAAATTTCTGTGATCTTTTAATATTAAGATTTTAAAAAGGCAATAATATGTTAGCCTATTATTGCAATGTGGAAATGTTTCTGTGCATTAACTTTCAGTTACTAGCAATTTATATAGTCATTTGCCTGTGCTCATTTTATGTCAACTTCCTATAATTGTATATTCATTTTATTTGATGTTAAATTACATATTATATTTGGAAAAAATATTCATTAAAAGTTCTTTTGTTATATTTTATAGACTACTGCAGGTCGAATTTTTTCTCCAGTAAATGAATGTTACAGCTGATGAGTTTGTGATCCTTAACTCCTAGTACTACCTATCTATCTATCTACATATATTACAATACATATATATATATATATATATATATATATATATATATATATATATATATATATATATATATATATATATATATATATATATATTAATATATATATTATATAATATATATATAATATACATATACATGTAAATATGTGTATATGTATATATATATAATATATATAATCATATAATATATATATATATATAGTATATATATGTATATCTATAATATCATATATATATTATATATACTATATATATACATATATATTAATGTATATATACGGTTATATGTATGTATGTATAGTTATATATGATATAATATATATATATATATATAGCTATATATATATATATATATATAATATATATATATATATACGTTACTCACACACACACACAACATAATCATACATCACACACACACACACACACCACACACACACACACACACACACCACACACACACACACACACACACACACACACACACCCCACACACACAAAACACACAAAACCAACACCCCGCACACACCAAATATTAAAAGGGGAAATTTAAATATAATAATAATAATTAATAAAAATTTAAAAATAAATAATAATAATGGGCTTATTGTTTTTCATAAAGCCAGAGGCTAAAAATATACATAGAAATCAGATAAAAGACAAACTATATAAACAAAAACCCCTATAAAAACAAATAAAAAAAAGTAAACTAACATTTTTAACAAAAAAAAAAGACAGAAAACAAAACCCAAGTAAAAAATCAGGTAAACCTAATTGGACAAGAAATTTGGACTAGTTTTCGTTGAGGGTTTCGGACTAGAGTGGGAAGGGCCTCCGGGGGGTGGGCGGTCAGTGGGGGCCCTGTTTCGGAAACCATTTTTTGGGCGGCGCGTAGGGGGCCGGCCCGAGGGGCGGCGCGTGGGGGGGCACAGGTCAGGGTGGCGTGGAGGCCCCAGAAATTTTAAAAAAAACTGCGGCGGGGGTTTTGAGTGGGAAATTGGTGGGGGAGGGAGGCCTGGGGGCAGCCAGGGCGCCTGTCATAGTGGTATAATATGTAAAAGCGGGGCCGAGAATGCCCTTGGCTGCCCTTTTTTTGCACCCTTTCAAGTTTGTAGCAGTTTGGGTGGCATTAAAGGGGGGGGCCGGGTTTTGGGGGGGGCTTAGGTCAATTTGGGAAAGGGGAAAAAAGCCTGTAGATATTCTGAAGCCCCGGGGAGGGGAACCCCCGGGGGGGGGACTTGAGGCGACGCAAATGTGAAGCCTGAAACGAGGCAAACCTCACATGTCTCGGGACTTGTGCTGCGTCCAGGAGAGTTATCGTCGATATTGGGGGAAACGGACCCCTTTTAGCCGGAAAGGGGTTGCCCAAAACTTTGGGGGATGGGGGGGGGGGGCGGGGTTGGGGGAGAAGTAAAAACTACATCCAACGGGATTTCGGCGATGTTTGGTGAGGGGTTTTTGCGGGGGGCCCGGGGAAGGGGGAGGTTGCCCGAGGGTGCGGGGAGGGCGGAGGGGTCAGGGCGGGAAAATACAATGGGGGGCGGCGAGGGTTCCGAGTCACCCAAAGTATTTCCAACGAGCTTGGTTTCAAAGGAGAGCGTCGTTAATCATGCCCTGGGGAAGCTGGGGGGCCCTTTTTCTGGGCCCCCTGGGGGACTCCCCCGGGTGATCCCAAAAAGGCTGGAGATTTTTGCCCCCTGCACGGAAACACAGCCGTTGCTTTTGGGGGGGAAAGTCTCCCCAACCAGGGGATGAGGCATTTCCCGGACCCCCGGGGGAAGCTGCGCTTTTGAGAGGGACCTTTAAAATGTGGTCCACCGGGTTGAAAGTTTTCTTGAAATCTAGGGAAGTTTGCTGGTGACGGAGGTTTTTGCGCTTGGCGGGGGTAGACGTGGACAAGCCCAAGGAAGCTACGGGCGTGTTTGGGGAAGAAGGAAGGGCATTTTCCCAAAACCCTGCGAGTGTAACCTAGGGCGGGGTTTCCCCGGGTAAGCCCAAAGGGCCCGACAAAGCTTTCACCCAACAGGCTGGCAAGGGGTAAGGGCCAGGGGTTTCGTGGGGTTTCGCCAAAGGAGGGGGGGCTTGGGTTTTCCCGATGGGCGGGGAAAAATGCGGTTTTTTTCCCCCTTTTGGGTGAGGGACTTAGCTGTTGCAATAGGCGTTTAAATGGAGTAAAAGGAGTGGCAATTTTCCATTGCAAACTTTTTGGGTGGGCGCATTGGAAAGGTTCAAGGGGGAGGGGTTTGGCTCTTTTGACGGGGGTTTTTTGTTTCCCCGGTTTTCTGAAGCCCGGGGGACTCTTTGTGTGTGTGGTGTGTGTAAAATTTTTTTTAAGGAAAAAGGAAACTTTAAAACCACCAACATACACACAAAACACACCCCAAAAACCCCCATATATATATATTTATATATATATATATATTATATATATATATATATTTTATATAAATATATATATATTTTTATATAATATATGTATATGTTTGTGGGTGTGTGTGGAAACATATTTTATTATTAAATTTTAAACACCCACCCCCACATCCACACACACAACAAAAACCACAAAAACCCCACCCCACACCCCCCACAAATATATAATATATATATATATATTTTTAATTATATAAAATAATATATAATAAAATTCCAAACCTTCAGGGGTTTTTGCCAAAGGGGGAGTATGGGCCGCATACCCCCCTTATGGGCAGGGGACCATAGGCAAAAGGCTATTTCTCATAAGCCTATTTGGTGGTCCCGGATTTTTGCAATTAAAAGGCCCTTGTCAGTCTCATGGTGTAGCTTCTTTTGGGAAAACGGGATCCTCCAACTTCCCCCCCCCCGATCCAATGAATGGATTTGTTAAAAAATTGACAAAAAAAACGAGATTTAAAGGCACTGGATAGTGTCCGGGTTTCAATTCCATTAGCAAAACTGGCAGTTTTTAAACCCCTTTGAAGACACTGCTTAGCCCCTTTTCTTGGTGCTAAACATTTTCCAAATGTCTTGCTGATGGGAGTTCAAGGTTTCTTAGGCCGGGACAATCCGTCTATTGACATTCCAGGGCCCAATTTGGCTATGCAAACCAAAGGTAGGAAAATTTTTCTTTTGATTTTAATTTTCCTCCCACAAGCATGAATCGACGGAACGGATTCCCCAAACCGGCCCCCAAAGCCCTGATTTTGGGTTTTGGGGTCCAAAAAACCTTAACCCCAAGGCTTCGCCCATTGCTAAATCCCAAAAAGAAAACCCCACCAGGATTCTGAGACCCAGATAGGAGAAAAACCCTCCGTCGGCAAAGCAAGGTCGTGCCCTGATTTTTGCTCCACACTGTTTTGACTATACTCTCCCCAAATTATCCGGCCCATGCGGGGGTGTTGAAAAGTGTTGGGTGTAAAGACAAACCCTTTTGCCTCACCTGAATTAACAAAAAAGGAAATTCAAAAGGGCCCCCCACCACATTTTACAGCATTTTTCGGGGCCCGTATTAGGCTTGCTTTAGGCCAAAAATTTCGAGTTGGAATTCTCCCTAAGTCTCGGGGTGTTCCAAAACCCGTTTCCCTCGTTTTATTTTGGAGTAAAACCATACTACCTTGAGGGTCAAAGGGTAGGCTGCAAGCAGCCCACGATGGGGGTTCTGCAATTACTCTAAGTGCTGGGAAATAGGGCCAAATTGGGACTACCGGGAAAGTGAATCCGGGACTGCTCGGTCTCTGATGCCCAGTGGGTTGTTAAAAGTAAAAAAGGGGAAATTTCCCCCCTTTTTTTCAACTTCCGGGAGGGGGATGACCCACCCCCTTTCCCAACAGGTCAGGGGGGGTTTGATTGTTTTTGATTTTTTAAAAAATTTTTATTTTAAAAATTTTAAAAAGTCGGGGCCAATTCAACAAGGTCTTTAAACACCTTTTTTTAGAAAAAATATTAAAAATTTTTTAAAAATTTTCCCATAAAATTTTTACAAATAACAATAAAACTTTTTCCCTTTTAAATATGGGGGGGGACAAGTCCAAAACGTCTCGGGTCTGAGAATTTTTCCCCCTTTTTTACACATGTCTACCGTTAATGGCTTTTTGCATCCCTCACAAAGTGCTTGATTTTTAGCCATCATTGCCCAAGAGCCCGGGTCTCTTTGTCCCTTTAATTCTTAGTTTTGTTAATACAATTTCTACTTTTGGGTTGGGATGGATGCTGGTCACCCCCCCCAACTCCCAAAAGATCATCTCAAATCTCTCGCTTTTGTTCTAGAGGTATGCCTCCATTTTTTCCCCCATCTATCACAAAGAAAAACTCCTTAGGGCGGGTTTTCGGGTGGGTTGTGGGGAAGGGGAAAACGAGCGGCGATTGGAGTTCCCTTGGGCCTTCTGATCAGCTCGCCCCTTTTCCCACTGATACCAACATTTTTCTGGCACCCAAAAATGGGAAAAAATCTTTTTTACGTGTTGACATCAATGCAACCAATTTTGGAAACCTCCCTCATTTCCTGGATGTGAGGATTTTAAACCTTGATTGTTTAAAGGCACTACGGGGTTTTTACAAATTTTTAAAAAACAAAATTTGGTTTGTAAATCTCGTTTTTTTAACTACTGCAAGGATGGCATGTAACTCTCGGGAAAGATCGAGGTTTCCCAGAAAAAAGACTGCCGGGTTTGCAGCCCTTCCCTTTCGCTCACTGCTGCAAAGCCCCACAAACCAAAAAATTTTCGGTTTTTTAAAACCCATGTAACTCTGCAGTGAAGACGGGGGCTTCAAGAGAAAGACTCCCAAAAGTTTCAGTTTTCCCTTTCCCCCGCCACGTTTAAAAACCCAAAACCTTTTTTTCGATTTCGAACCATCTTTATATTTTTTTCTCATCGCCCGGGTTGGTACTTCGCTTCAGATCTCTCCGCCTTTCTTTCCGCCCAAATCCAGCCCCAAACTTGATTAGCCCCAAAGGGGGGAAAATTTTGGGGAATTCCAACAGCCAAAAACCTTATTTAGGATTTAAAATCAAGCTCTTCCCCCAAGTTTCCTTTCTTTCCCTCCTACCACGGGAATCAGCTATCCTAAAGGGGGGTTTTGAAAACCAATCTGGATGTGGAGTTTCCCGGAATCATTTGTATTCTCGTGTGAAAATCGGGTTCATGGGTTTCCCGGTGAAATGAAAGAGGTGGTTCTCCCCTCTCACAAAACAGGGACTCCACAGGTGGGAAAACCCAAGGCCCCCGTACAAATTTGAGAGGGTTTTATTGTGAAATGAGTCCAACATCGGAGAACATGGGGGTTGCAGAAAGAATAATTTTTCATCCGTAATAAACTTTTCTACAAATAATGGGTCGGAAAAAACCCTAAAGGTTTTGCGGTCTGCACCCCAAGATAATGTGAAGAACCCGCAAAAAAGCTAAGCCTTTTGTTTGGGCCTTTCCCTTTTAAAATGTTTGATGTGGGCACCCATGTAAGTCTTGAGTCAAAAAATTTGACCCAAACTTCACCTCCCTTTGGGCAAAATGCATTGTGGGTTTTGGGGTAAAAAAAAAGGGAAGGATGGAAATTTTTCCCCATTTTTTGGAAATGTATAAGGGCCAGGTCTTGGGTTGGAGAAAATTTTAACCCTGATATGTTTCCCACTGTACAACCTTTATTTTTTTCAGTTGGGATGTTTTCCTTGCCCCATCCCGTAAAACTTCCCCTGACAAATTTCAGTGTAAAGTCCCTCCACGACAGAATTTCATTTAGACCGGGACTTGGAAACAAAACCTTTTTGATGGCATTTATAGCAATGGCAAACAGGGTCCCCCTTAAGACCCCTCCTTTTTGGGATCCCTTCCAGCGACTTCCAGGTTGAGAAACGGTTTTCCCACTCGAACCCAAACTTTTCCCTTTAGCAAGGGAAACCCTTTTTTAAAGAAGGGGGGGTAATACTCCTCTTAAACCCCCAATGTCTACAGCTTCATGAGTATGCCATGCTTCCAAAGCCTTTTCAAGGTCAAAGAAAAACTGCTATCATGTGACCGGTTGCTTTTGAAGGAATTCTGATTTGCAGTTTCCATCCTCACAAGTCTCTGTGGTCGATCCAATTTTTTTAAAGCAAAATTGATATGGGGTCAAAACGTAAAATTTTTTTTCTACACCAATTTTCAACCCGAAAATTTCCCCTTTTCCCCCATCGCTTGCAGAGAGCTTTTGAGGGAAATTGGTCTGTAATTTCCTGGGGTGGAAGAAACTTTGGGGCCAAAGGGTTTGGAACAGAAGAAATGCTATCCCTGTGACGTCGCTGTGCAAGGGAAAAATGTATAGCAGTTTTTCCTATTCACAAATGCATCTGGGTTGGGTTTCAATTTAAAAACCCAAATTTTATTGGGGTCAACACGTTTTTTTTTCGAAGGGAGCCATGAAACCTTTAATTTTTCCCATTTCTCCCATTTGGGTTGCCCGGGTGCAGTGGTGAGGGGAAAAGGGGCTGTTAAATTTTTGGTGTCGAAGGGATCGTGCCAGGTTTAGGAACAGGGAAAGATAATGCTTCTCTCCCTGTTTGGTGGAATTTTGCCCCCTTTTAAGGAAACCTTTTGAACAGGGAATTCTGGGAGCTCTCCGGGGAATTTAGATTTTTTCATTTTTGGGATGGAATATTTTGCACTTCCTGGGGCAGTCCCTTTTGGCAGAGCGGGCAAAGGGAGAGGGCCAAACTCCTTTGGGAAAAATGGCAAGTTTATGGGAAGTTTTGCAGCAATCCTTTCCCGAATAAAAGACAATGGGGGTTGTTCCTGTTGAGCCCCAAAAAAGTGGGAATCGAGCAGGTAAGGAAAGTCCCAGGGGGGTGACTCTGCCATGGTTTGCTAGCTCATTTGCAATATCTTTTTTGTCTGTGATGATTATGGGCCCCCTATTTCAGAGCGGGTTTTGGGGCAGGATGTGCCCCCCTTCCGCGATCTTATGCACCTTGTCCCCCTACCCCATTTTGGCATAAGGAGGTCCCCGAGTTAAGGGGGAGACATACGTTTCCCCCGACGTCCTTTTAGCCCCTTTAGCACCAAAAGCCTTGGGCTTGGGTCGGGTCTTTTTGGGAATTGATCAAAAGGGTTTCAATGCTGGGGCATCGTTTCAAAATGCCTTAAAAGCAGCTTTTTTTTGGGTCTGACAGTTTTTGCATTCATCAGACCCCCCATGGTACTTTGGGGGACGGGAATGCCCCCTTTTGGGAATGGATCTTTTGCTGCAAAAGGGGAATTTGTGAGTGAATGATTACCCGCATCTTGGAAAACACTGGGGAAAACATTGACCCCAAACCTTGCAAAACTGCATTGATTTTAAAAAGATTTTTCCCGTCCGCATGTTTAAGTCGCCCCTCTCTGCACTCCATTTGGTGGAATAATTTTACCCCCTCCAAAATTTTGGAAAAGTGGGGCGGGGTTCCTTGTTCAGTAAAACGGGATCTACCCCTTTAAAAAACAAAGGGCTCCCCAAGGGGCCCCTTCCCCCGGGAGTTGCACAAAAGGGCTCCCCAGAGGTTTATGCCGACCCTTGAAATCCCCTAGAGTGAAATGAAGTGGCAACTGCTCAAGTAGATTTTTCCAAACATTAATGTTCAGATTAGGGGGAGGGGAAATTTTATAGCCTTTTCCCCTGCAGTGTTGTCTGCAGGTGGATGGCCCGGAAGGGGAAAGTTCCCTTTACGTACCATTAATGCTACTCTTCCTTTAGGGCCATTGCCAAAGGCCCCCTAATTTTGGGGTTGAAATTTGGAAATCCTCTCGGGGAAAAAGGGAAAAAATTTTCCCCAGTCATAATCTTCCCTTTTAAAACATCACAAACTGGGTTATATGAAAACTATCAGATGTTGCGTTTTTCCCGTTTTTCATGAATTCCCCGACGTTTCCCTTGTATTAGAGTATCCAGTTCTTTATATATTTCTTTTATTAAAATGTTTTTGGGAAACAAACCGGGGGTCCCAAAGGTTTTTCACCCCCACCTTTAGGCTGTTCCCCCTTTTAAAGACCTGGGAGTATCTTTTTTTAAAGGTTTTTTACCCCGTAGAACTAGTTTCACAGGGGTTTTTTTGGACCCGGTCCCTTTTTTTTGTGGGCAAAGAAGGGGACCCCGAGCCTTTTTCTTCAGGGAAAATTTTGTTCCCAAGCAGCGGAGGCCCCCTGGGGGAGTTGTGGCAGCTTTTGGGGAAATCCCCCCCTTTTTTTTTCACAGGTTTTAGGGTTCCTCGGGGGAAAGGGGGGCCCACCCGGCCTGTACTTTTTAGGGGGATTGCCAAGCAGGCCCGGGCCCCCGGGGGATTTTAGGGGAGCGGAGCTGTCACCGGTTTTAGGCCTTTGGACATTAAATGATGGCTCCCCCGGGCCTTTCTTTTGGGGGGAGGAGTCTCCCAATAGAAAACCCCCATCCTCTAATTTTTTGGTTTGGGAAATTTACCAGAGGGATGTCTGCAATTTTTGGGGCTAAGAGTTAAAGGGAAAGGGGAGAGTGTGTGTTGTTTTGAAGATTTGGGGGGCAAGGGGGGCGGGAAAGAGGATGGGCTAAAAACCGAAAGCAAAGGGCCCCAACCCCCGGCTGTGCAAACAGCACACGGGGCCCATTCTTTGCCTTTTGGAAAACTAACTTTTCCTTTACTTTTCCAAAACTTCCTTTTCAAATTTTTAAACCTTTTTCATTGTTTTTTAAAAAGCTTCATGAGGTTTTTTGGGAGTGGTAACCGGGATATTTTGGAAATGGAAAAGTTGGGCATCTCCTTGATGACCTGGGAACCCCCACTTTACACATATTTTTTGGGGTTTTCCCCTTTCTTTAAAAAAAGGGGAAAGTTGGCTTTCCCTCCCCCCCCCTGGGAGTGGGAAACCCCCCGCATAGGGGGGTTGGGGAAAATATGGCTTTACCCTTTAGGTTGGGAAACCAAAGCTAACTTTTAACCCTTTCTGGAAGGACTAACGTGTTTTAAAAATTAGAAGAAGAACTGGGGTCGCTGTTCCAAACCCTCAACTTTTTTCTAAAAGGGGTTTTTCTGCCACTACATTTAAAAAATTTTCTTGGGTTCCCCTAACAGTTTTTCCCCCTTAGAAAAACCCATAGGTCTCCGGGGAAAAAAAAAATTCCCCTTAAAACTGATTTAGGGTTTTGGGGAGGAGGGAAAATTTAAACTTGAGCCCCAGGAATGGCGCAACGCAAAGCCAGGGAAAGGGGACTCTCTCTGGTTCGAAAACCCCAACTATTAGGCTACCATCTCACTGTGGGGGGGATGCGAGTACGTTGAATTTCTATTTTTCGGGTTTTAAATTCAAAAAAAATCAAGATCCCGGGTTGGGTACCCATCAATGGGCTTCACTACTAGGTACTTAAATATATGAAAGCTTTCATATTTTTCCAGGTAAAAATTTTTTTGTGGAGAAAAGTTTTCCTTTTCCCTTCTCAGCATTGTTTGAGCCCCATGCCCAAGGGAAAGTTGGGAATTCCCTTTATCCGGCCAGTGACACACTTTTTTAGTGGCCTCCCGTTTCTACCCAAAGGGGAGAAATTTTTTTCCTTTTCCATCGGGCGTTTCGCCCAGCATACTTTTGAGTGGTTTTATGCTCGAAAGGGGCTCCCCCAGAGCAACCTTTTCCATCCCGCTTTTCCAGTTATGTGAAAGAAGGGGATTGTATGGCGAACCTTTAGGGCACACCCTCCCCCCTTTAGTCTGTCCCAAATGAAAAAAAACGTCCCAAGGGGCCCATGGAGAACGAGGGGTTTTTAAAAGGAACCCGTCAGTGTCAGTTTTCACAGAACTCGGCACTTTCCCGGAAAACCCCTGGGAATTCCGAAGGATTTTCCAGCTTGTGTTTTACAAGAAAGTGATCAGTTTTCCGCATACCCTGGGGCCGTGATGCCCGGGTTTTTAAGGGAATGTACCCGGAGCCAGGGAAATTTCCCCAAAACTCGGGGAATTTGCCAAAATCCCCCGGGGAGAAGGGGCTGTTCTCGATGCCTTGGGGAATAGGCTCCCCAACGCATGGGACCGAAAAGCCCATCCGTAGCCGCTCGATAACCACATTGGGCCAGGATAATTTTTCCCGCCCTGGTGTGACCTTTTCACAGAACGCTTCTTTTTCCCCTGAGTTTTTCAAAAAAAAACCCTTTTTTTTAAGAATGTACCAAGGGAATAAAAAGAAAATGAAGCCAAAAACATGCTTTAGGGGTTTAGTGGCCCTTAAATATTTCTCATAAAAAGTGTTCCTTCAAAAATCGAGGGTTTTTTAAGTCGGCTGGAAAGGGCCCCCAAATAAACCCCCGGAGATGACCATCGCCACGGCCCCCACCGTAGTAAATATAAAATCACCCCTTTCTGATCGGATTTAAAGTAAAGGGTGTGGTAAAATCAAGTATACTTTTCCCCGAAGGGGGGGAACCAACCCCGATCCCCAAAGGCTTCAGTTTTATCATAACAGGGGGAACCCATAATCCCGCCTCAAGAACCAGAAAGTTCCAAACACCCCACCCCGAAGCTCGCATTAAGGGTTTTTTTCCCCGTTAAGGGATGAAAAGGGAAAGGGAAAAATTTTTGTGGTAAAAATTATAAATTTTAAAATAAACCCCCAAAACATCACTATAAATTTTTCCCAATTCAGGGGTGTCTCCTGCGCCCCCAAACTTCCGACAACGAAAAATTCCTTTTACGGGAAATTTACGGCAGGGAAAAAAAAGGGCGGAAAAGACTCGACATCGGGCGGGTTTTCCCTGTCAGTCGGGGCGCTCTATCCTGTCGAAATACGTGGAGGTTCTTTGTTTTCCTTTGGGGTTTTGGGGGGGTATCCCCCGCATTAGACGATATGAACTATTTTGGGGGTTTCAATTCAATTCCTTTAACCCCCCCCCCCCCCCCCCATATATATAATATATAATATATATATATTATATATAATAAAAATTTTAAAATTAAAATAAAATAAATGATAAATATATAAATTTTGTGTATATAATTTCATTTTTTTTCCCCCCCCATATATGATATATATATAATATATATATATATATATATATAATATATATATATATATATATATATATATATATATATTGGGTAGATAGATAGATAGATATATATATAGATATATACATAATACCACAACAAACACAACAACACAACACAACACACACACACACACACACATATATATATATATATATATATATATATATATATATATATAGTATATATATATAATATATATATATATATATATATATATAGTAGATTGATAGATAGATATAGATATACATACACACCACACACACACACACACACACACACACACACACACACACAACACAATATATATATATATATATATATATATATATATATATATATATATATATATGTGTGTGTGTGTGTGTTTGTGTGTGTGGTGTGTGTGTGGTGTGTGTGTGTGTGTGTGTGTATGTGTGTGGTGTGTGTGTTGTGATGGAAGAAGAAGGAAGAAGGAAGGAAGGAAGGAAGGAAAATAAGGGAAAGGACCGACAAAGGAAGGAAGAGAAGGAAGGGAAGAAAAGCAGGAAAGGACCGCAAAGGAAGGGAAGAGAAAGGGAAGGGAGAGTAAGGGAATAGATGGCAAGAGAAGGTAAGGGAAGGGTTGAAGTGGGAAGGCATAGAAGGAATAGGAAGGGATGGATGAGATAAGATGGATGGATGATGGGATGGATGGGATGGGAAGGGAAGGGAAGGGAAGGAAGGAAGGAATGGGAAGGGAAGAGAAGGAAAAGCAGGAAAGGACCGCAAAGGAAGGGAAGAGAAGGGAAGGGAGAGGAAGGGAATAGATGGAAGGGAAGGGAAGGGATGAAGTGGGAAAGGCATAGAAGGAATAGGAAGGGATGGGATGAGATGAGATGGGATGAGATGGGATGGGATGGGAATGGGAAGGGAAGGGAAGGGAAGGAAGGGAAGGGAAGGGAAGGGAAGGAAAAGCAGGGAAAGGACCGCAAAGGAAGGGAAGAGAAGGGAAGGGAAGGAAAAGCAGGGAAAGGACCGCAAAGGAAGGGAAGAGAAGGGAAGGGAGAGGAAGGGAATAGATGGGAAGGGAAGGGAAGGGATGAAGTGGAAAGGCATAGAAGGAATAGGAAGGGATGGGATGAGATAAGATGTGATGGGATGGGATGGGATGGGATGGGATGGGAAGGGAAGGGAAGGGAAGGGAAGGGAAGGGAAGGGAAGAGAAGGAAAAGCAGGGAAAGGACCGCAAAGGAAGGGAAGAGAAGGGAAGGGAAGGAAAAGCAGGGAAAGGACCGCAAAGGAAGGGAAGAGAAGGGAAGGGAGAGGAAGGGAATAGATGGGAAGGGAAGGGAAGGGATGAAGTGGGAAAGGCATAGAAGGAATAGGAAGGGATGGGATGAGATGAGATGGGATGAGATGGGATGGGATGGGATGGGAAGGGAAGGGAAGGGAAGGGAAGGGAAGGGAAGGGAAGGGAAGGAAAAGCAGGGAAAGGACCGCAAAGGAAGGGAAGAGAAGGGAAGGGAAGGAAAGGGAATAGATGGGAAGGGAAGGGAAGGGATGAAGTGGGAAAGGCATAGAAGGAATAGGAAGGGATGGGATGAGATAAGATGGGATGGGATGGGATGGGATGGGATGGGATGGGATGGGATGGGATGGGATGGGATGGGATGGGATGGGATGGGATGGGATGGGATGGGATGGGATGGGATGGGATGAGAGGGGATGGGAGGGGAAGGTAGAAGAGGAGGAGGAGAAAAATGAAGAAATAGAAGAAGTAGGATGAGTGAGAAAAGGAGAAGTAGGATGGTGAGGAAGAAAAGGAAGGAGGAGGAGGAGGCGGAGAAGAGGAAGAGAAAGATGGACGAGTTGCCGGAAAGCCTCCGGTGTTTGAATGGTTACCCGAGATTCTATGTGAAGGAATCAAGAGTTTCAATACCTGTCGTAAAGTGACGCTCAAGATTCATTCTATCGTCGCTTTAAGTCAGCTGCAGCAGGTGTTTTTATAATTTCCAAATCGTTTGTTGTTTACTGTTATAAATGTAGTTGGTGTCACTTTTATTGTTTGTCATAAATTCGATGTCAGTGTAATTGAAAGAACAACGGAAATGAACGAGATTACCCGAGGAACGAGTACAAAACTCGCTCCAAAGCATTCCCGGCACAGGCGAAGCAAGAACGTACAGAAGGAAAGAAGGGCCGCCTTGGCAGCATTTGATAAAGGTGATTAGATTCGAGGGGGGCCGACTGACACCAGCCTTTAACTTAGGGAGTTTACACCCCATATGCAACGTGTGTCCGCTCATAAAAAGAAGAACATGGAAAAGAAATTAGGAAAAAGAAAAACAGATACTCCCTCACTTGCACTTTCCTTACAGACGGAATGTTTGCTCAATCTGACAGTATAACTTTTTGTTATTTGCACAGCCGTA
>NW_023659885.1:220430-237930 GCF_015228065.2 Penaeus monodon | reverse complement strand
AAGGCTCCCACTGTATCGGTCAATGCAGGCATTCACACTTCTAAGGCAAACATGACCACACAAGACAACACACCCTTGCGTACCACAGACAAAAACAAACAACCAAACGACAAACCACAACGCAACCCTAACCTGCGGTTCCACAACAATGACACGAGACCACAACAGTCCAAACACAACTCCCCTCACAAATATAATACGGGACATAAGACTCATTTTCCCCCGTCATCTAACTCACCTCATGTTCCCAGACGTAAAGAACCTTGTGTCACTAACTGGGCACCGGACAGGGATCAATGTGTCAACTGTTGTGGAAAAGGTCACGGTGCCAACTCATGTTATTCGACTCCGTACTGCCCTTATCATGGCACGCGCTCACATCCATGGGCTCACTGCTCGGCGTTCCCAGACCAGGTGAGTCAAACGTACAGATTGCTCCAGCAACGCCAAACAAACCGCAATTTTTTAGGGAAAAGCCAAAAACACCCAGACACGGGAACACTACAAGCACAATACCGGTAACACATCACATTGTCTCAACTAGTTGCATCCCTAATGATATCACTCAGCCGCCATTGCTTCCATCTATATTAAATGGCAAGCCTGCATATTTATTCTTAGACACGGGATCTTCTTGTTCTGTGGTCTCGTTGGATACTTTGCGGAATTTCGCATTATCATTAGATTTGCAACCGAGTCAAACCACCATTTGCGGGATAACAGGAGATAAGGTATCAGCTTTAGGCAATAAAGTCCTCAACATTTCTCTTGGTAGTGAAATTTTTGCTCACAATTTTGTCGTAGTAGAATCTAATTTTACCCCGGGACACCTCTTGTTGGGTCATGATTTCTTATACCGTACAGGAATTTCCCTCCACCCTCGGAGTAATAGCATTACTTTTAATGGTCAGAATTACCTGTTAAGGACTCCCTCTTGCCTATGGACGCATACCGACCCCTTCACACCCGCAATGACAATCTATGAAGTCACACATGACCATAGTCACCCCTTCTCTGCACCTCACTCTCCTTCCTCTCCTCCCCACCACCCCCCTCCCCCTCCCACCCGCCCTCGCTTCATCTCTCCTCTCGCTGCGCGCTCCTCCTCCCCGGTTCCGATACCGACACCCACTTCACGCAAACCTTCGCGCGCAAAACACGTTGACGACTTTGCGAAATCCTGGACCGCTAATGATAATGCTCCTTAGTTTATTGCTAGTGTTACCACTACTATTCCGGCATTTCATGATCTACTGGTAAACGTTTCTTGTCCTTCAGCAAATGGTACTGCTTTGATATTACCTGATAATATACGAGTAAAAGGTTGTGCAACATTACCTTCCTTGTATAATATTACTAATAATAGATGTCAGGTGCATTTATTTAATCTGACCCCAGCCCCATTGACTATTAACGCTTGTGTACCTGTAATATCCTATGAATTCACAGACTTGCCTATCTGCGAATTTGATTTACCTGCTCCCTCCCCCGTTTTTTCTGCTACTGCAACATCATCTTCTCCTGATGAGCAGAGCTCTGATTATGTTCTGAAGCAAAATTTAGATTTTCATGAAGGATATGATATTTTAAATAACTTGTTTAAAGAATTCCCAAGCGTACTGCCAACCAAGGACCGTCCTATCGGAAAAACAACATTGCTTCAACACTCCATTACCCTCGAGCCTGATGCTAAGCCTTCATACATACCAAGTTATAAGATCCCTCATTCAAAGCGACAGGCCTTGGAAAAGGAGGTTAAAACAATGTTAGACATGAATCTTATTCAACCAAGCAATTCACCCTGGGCCTCCCCCCTCCTCCTTGTTCCAAAGAAGGATAATACTTTCCGCCCAGTGGTCGACCATCGCAAGTTAAATAAAGTAACAGTGCCAGAACCCTTCCCAATTCCTAATCTTAGATTGTTGTTGCAAGACATTGGCTCTAATATAAGATTTTTTCAACTAGTGACCTTGCTAAAGGCTTCCTGCAAGTTCCTATGGCTCCTGAAAGCGTGCCATATACGGCTTTCTCGACTCATATGGGACACTTTGAATTTTTAGTATGCCCTTTTGGCCTTCGCAATTCCCCTCTTACATTTAGCAGATTAATGTCACTTGTACTATCAGGATTAATTAATGATCAGGTCCTCGTGTATTTAGATGATATTTTAATTTGCTCATCCTCCCTCTCTGAACACGAGAATAAATTGCATCAGGTTTTCAATAGGCTATCAACTGCAGGATTAACTATTCAACCTAGTAAGTGTCAGTTCTTCAAATCTAAGTTAGAATTCTTAGGCCATACTTGTCATCTAAAGTTATTGCACCTAATGACTCAAAAGTTAAAGCCATTGCCGACTTTCCAACACCTAAGAACCAGAAGGAATTGACATCATTTTTAGGCCTTTCAGGTTTTTACAGGCCGTTCATTCAAAGTTACGGGTCCATTGCGACACCGCTTAATCATCTCCTTAAAAAGGATTCTATTTGGCAGTGGACAGACGAGGAAAAAGCCGCATTTACAACTCTTAAGTCGCGATTAATTAAGGCTCCACTCTTAGCCTTCCCCGATTTCAGCTTGCCTTTTGTCCTCACCACTGATGCCTCAAACCTCGGGCTCGGAGCAGTATTCCACCAGAAACATGGCCATTCTGGAAAATTGCAGCCCATTGCTTTTGCAAGTCGCGCCCTCAATTCAGCGGAGAAACTCTATCATACGACGGACCGTGAACTACTAAGTATCACATGGGCCCTCCGTCACTTTCGAGAGCTAATCTTGGGATATCAGATAAAAGTGCACGCTGATCATTCCCCCTCACGTCCATATTTAAAGGTAAGGACCCTCATGGACGACGCGCCCGAGCAATTGAAGTTCTAGCAGAGTTTGACGTCACCATTGTTTATTTACCCGGGAAGCAAAATGTCTTGCCGACGCGCTATCACGCGCTCCCCTCTCTGATGCTCACAACCTGCTTGAATCTAGCTCCTCGCCCACCTTTGCCTCCCGCAAGGTGAAATTCTCTGACATTGCAACGATCTTGGTAAATACTGCCGCGCGTTACCGTTGAGGATCCTTCGGAGGACGAGATCCGGCCTGCACATGTTAACGGTCGCCGTTCCGACCCCATTCATTCTGTTACCTCCCCGGTCTTGGCTGCTCCAGCCATACCTCCCATGGACCCCCCCACGGAGGACGAGATCCGGCTAGCGCAACGTAATGATAATCTGTACGGCCCCTTAATTCAAGCCTTAGAAAGGAATGAAAGACCTCCCCCTAGCAGACATGTTCGAGTAAGTCAATTGTACCTCGATGCTAACGGTCTACTTTGCTACAAGTCTCGATATAGGGCAAGAAAGCTCAAGGCATCTCGTAAACTTGTAGTTATTCCTGAATCTCTTGAAGGTCGAATCCTTCCTCTTTTCCATGAATCGAAAGAAGCTGCACACTGTGGTAAGTATAAGGCAATTCACTTAGCCCAGCAACGCTTCCTTTTCCCACACCTCATTAGCAAAATTGCTAAGCATGTTTAGTCTTGTAAGCAATGCCCTTATTACAAAGGAAATACCAATGACCCAGCCCATGCATTGAAATATGACATTCCAGACTTTCCTTTCCCCGTGCCCAACAAATCAGCAAATGTTGTTGCACATGCTTTCCACGACCTCTGTCATAGATATTCAGCCCCCATTTATTTTTCAACTGATAACGGGACTGAATTTCATAACAAGGTCATGGATAAGTTATGTGACATCATGAATGTAACTCGTGTTAACATTGTCCCTTACCGCCCACAAAGGCTCAACTCCTCCATTATCTCATTAATGAGATCGCTTGTTGATGCGACATCGGACATATGGAATGAATCACTATTGACAATCCAGTCTTGTATTAATAGTACATTCCATTCTTCCTTAGGTGATACCCAACATTTTCTTTTATATGGAATGGATAAAAGACTACCCTATGACCTCTTTGATGAAAATCAAGTTCCTTCATATAATGATAATTATGCTGAATATCTTTTAAATAGAAACATGTCAATCTTTCAGATCACAAAGAAGCATTTGACTAATTCCAGGGATAAAATACTGCCATTTCAACACAAAGTTGCCCGCCACAAGGACATTGATGTTGGAGCACTAGTATTTAGAAAAGTCAACCAGCAACTCAATATTAAGTCAAAGCTTGCTCCTAGATTTGAAGGTCCATTTAGAGTAATTAATGTAAAGAACAACAAGGCCTACATTAAATGCATACAGTCAGGTGAACAACCTTGGTCTCATTTCGACGTCCTAAAGCTTGCTCACAAGTACTATTCTCCCACGGCCGACGAACACTAATTGATTTTTATCTTCCAGATCTTACTACTCTTGGGCTTATCATTCTTCACTTTGTCGTCTGCCGACCGCCATGCCCTACCCCCTAGGCTTCGCGCAGTACCAGGAGCCTTCGTTGAGGACCTTGGGCTAATCTTACCAAGAGATAATTAATAAGATTATAAATAATATTGACTCAATAACCAACTAGTTGATTTCAGCAACAGCAGGCGAAATGCTTCCTAGTCTCATTACTCCACATGACTTACGCCCTATTCTCCACAATATCTTTGATAATGTTAAGCCTCTTTTTCCTCTAAAGCGACAAATTCAGTTCTACTCTACTCTAAAGTCTTACCTCACAATTTCCGGTCTCTTTGTACTTATTCCACTCTCCCCTGAAACTACCTTCAAGGCTTATTTCATTCACCCATTCCCATACAAAACAAATAACACCTTCTTCACTTTAAACACACAACATTCACTCATCCTAAAATCCCTTCACGGCCAGGCTATTTCCTTCCCATCAGCAGATTTCTTAGATAACTGTGCAAAGACCATTCCTCGCACATTTGTTTGCACTTCATCGCCTCTGGCACTTGACACAAAATATGCCATCTTGCTCCAGGGCGCTCAATACAAACCATAACATTATAGGTCAGTGCACATTCTCTGAAATTCGTGGTTCGGTTAGGCCGTTTCTTCTCTCATTTCCAGACATTACCTTATTATTTTACTTCAAGGCTACTACAACTACATTAATGTGTAACAAGCATAACCCTGATGTTGTTCTACAAGGCACTTTTGTTCTTCCAGCCTCATGTGAACTGACTTCCTTATCCTTATTTATTCCAGCCACCCATACATACACAAGGAAGATTGCAATGAATACCTCCTACCTGCAACCCATGTCGGTGCCATCCTATAACATTTCTTTTCCTAGTATAATCTCTCAACAGATGCCTACTTTGCAACAGTTTGATGCATTTACCCCGCTCAGCCCGTTCCACGCAACCTACATTTATCCCGTATATGTTTCCGTCGCCGGAATGTGTATGTTGCTAATAACCCTGGGAGTGTGCTATTGCATCACCTACAGGCGAGTTGCAAGGAAAAACAAGCAAGTAATACCTACCCATGATTCTGTTGCATATACCAGTAACCCTCATGTCATATATTATAAGAAAAAAAAAGAAAAAAAAAAAAAAATAGATATGTAAAACAAAAAAAAATTATTAATAAACAAGTAAAATAATTTTGATACAATATTTGATATATTACTAACTTACGTTTTTTTTTTCTTGTTGCACGAACTATTTTCATTTTCATATCTCGAACTATGCCTTCCACCCTACGTCCCCACTTACCTCTCTAAAGCCATGTAAGGCGCCAGGTACTTGTACTTTTTCAAGCTACGATATTGACGGATGCAGAAGGGCACACCTCCCAGGTGTGTTAGACCTGTAACTTCCGGAGCTGATCTCGAGGCCTGCCATGCTGCACAACCGTGTAGTACTGTGCATCAATCAAGACACTGCCAGATGTTTGCTGTCTCTTCGTATATCACTCTTATGGAGTTCCCCTGATCAAGGAACTCTTATCCTCAGTTAAGTATAAAGATTCCTACTTTATTTCTTACTAAATCGGGACGATTTGGGGTAGCATGGTAGAGCGATATGAAAGTATTTATATGTGGAGTTTAACAGTGCAAATATGAAAGTATTATATTTAGAGTTGACCTGAGAAAATATGATCAAGTTACAATAATGTGACCTTCTTAATTACCGAGTTTCGCATATCACCCAGGGTCGGACAAATACGTGTCCCGGGCAGTGCCTGCGACTTTGACCTTTCTGGAGAATCTGGTCATTTCCGCATCATAGGAAAATCACCCTCAGAGACCGATCGAAGGCCGGACCTATGAATTGCGACGATCCGCAGCCAGCCAATCAGGAAATAGCAAGCTGACACTTGGATCAGCCACACCTATTTTCGTAAGACGGGTCATCCCCCGCCTAGCGTGCCGACCCGAGATAAAAGCCGGTAACAAGGACAGCAAGGACACACTTGGTGTACCGACCTCGACTGCCCAAACCAACCTCCAATTACCTGCACCCACGAATTGTGATTAGTGCTAATATTGATCTTCATTTCCAGAGTAATTTCTTGGCACATATATATTATATCATGGCTATATACTGTGATTAGTGCTAATATTGATCTTTATTTCCAGAGTCATTTCTTGTCACATATATATCATATCGTGTCTATATACTGTACAAAATCAGGTGAGCTAGGATTGGACAAGTAATTATGGAAATAGAGCCCGGCGAGGCGGCGGCGCGTCGGGGGGCAGCAGGTCACGGTGGCGTGGATGGCCCAGCAATTTTAAACCAAACTGCTGCAGTGAGGTTGAGTAGTGAGTGGCGAGGGAGGTGAGGCCTAGGGCAGCCAGGGCGCTGTCATAGCTGGTATAGACAGGGCCGAGAATGATCTTGGCTGCCCTTTTCTGCACCCTCTCAAGTTGTAGCAGCTGGGTGCCGGTGAGGGAGGGGGACCAGGTGGGGGAGGCGTAGGTCAATTTAGGCAGGATGAATAGCCTGTAGATATTCTGAAGCTCCGGGAGTGGAACGCCAAGGGACTTGAGGCGACGCAGTATGTGAAGCCTGTACTAGGCAGACCTCACGATGTCTCTGACGTGCTGCGTCCAGGCGAGCTTATTGTCGATGGTGACGCCGAGCAGCTTGGTGGAACGGACTACATCGAGCGGATGGTTGTCCAGCGTGAGGATGGGCGAGAGGGCGGGGTTGGTGGAGAAGTCGAACTGCATCACAACTGAATTCTGGCGATTGATGGTGACGTGATTTGCGGTGGTCCAGGAGAGGAGGTTGTCGAGGGTGCGCTGGATGGCGGAGTGGTCAGGGCAGGAACTACATCCACGTATTTCCAACGATGCTCGGTATCGAGGAGAGCGTCGTTAATCATGACTAGGAAGCATAGGGGGCCCATTCTAGTCCCCTGGGGGACTCCGCACATGAGTGGCAGAAGGCTGGAGACCCTGCACGCGCACGGCCTGTTGCCTGTTGGAGGGAATGTCTGCCAGCCAGAGGATGAGGCACTCCCTGATGCCCATAGAAGCTGCTGCTTTTGAGATGACCGTAGTGTGGTCCACCAGGTTGAAAGATTTCTTGAAATCTATGAAGATGCTGGTGACGGAGGATTTGCGCTTGTCGAGGTGGGCGTGGATGAAGTCAAGGAAGCTGACGAGGCAGTGTGTGGTGGAAGAGGAGCGTATGTTGCCGAACTGCCGAGTGTCAACGCTAGGCGCGAGGTCCTGGTAAGCCCAGTCGGCGACAAAGCTTTCACACAGCAGGCTGGGCAACGGAGTAATGGTGATGGGTCGTAGTTCGCCGAATGAGGCGGGGCTTGGGGTTTTCCCGATGGCGGTGACAAATGCGGTCTTCCATTGTGATGGGCACTTAGACTGTTGCAATGAGGCGTTTATAATGGAAGTAAGAGGAGTGGCAAGTCCCATTGCGAACTCCTTGATGAGGCGCATTGGCAGGTCAAGGGGAGTGGTGGCTCTCTTGACGCGGATTTTTCCCAGCTTCTGAAGCACCTGGGACTGACTGACTGTGGGAGCAAGTGAGCGGGCCGGCAGGTAGGCGGGGAGGCGGGTGGTGTCCAGCTGCTGACAAATTGAGGCGAAATGGTCATTGAGAGCCTCTGCTGCTTCACTGGGGGTAAGGTTGCTGGTGCATGGAAACGTGCACGGCCGATTTGCAAGGCCGCACAGCTCCCGAACTTTTCCGTACCATTGGCTGGGCTGCAGGTGTTGTAGTTTGTTGTGGTAGAAGGTTTTCTTGGCTATTTTTATTTCCCTGATGACTGTGTTGCTGAGTGATTTGTAGGCGGTGATGTTGTGCGAGTGGAAGGCTTGATTTCTCTCTTGAATGAGGCGTTTGATGCGGCCCGTAATCCAAGGCAGGTCCGATGGGTGTGTACTGAGTGACTTTTCCGGAAAGAAGTGGTGAAAAGCCATAGTGACGGTCGAGAGATAGTAGTGCCACTTGTCCTCCACATCAACAGCGGTAAGAACGTCAGTCCACGGGTGTTGGGTAATTCACTGCCCAAACTGTATGATTAAGGACTGTGTGAGTGACCTGTATTTCCTGGTCTTGGTCTGCTTTGGCTGAGAGACGGTGGGCGAAGTCAGCCATAACACTGATACGTGTCTGCTGAGGAGGCTGGTACCAGTCATGAAAATCAGTAAGGATCAAATCCAGGGTTCTTTGTTCATAAGTGGGAAAGTTTACTACTTGTGACAGATGGAGCTCATTTTGCAGGTCAAAGGTGTCTATTTCATTAAAATCACCACATATTATCATATTGCATGACGGGTATCGCACACGCAGAAGGTCAGTGGTGTGGGTCAAGTGGCTGAGTAGCAGTTGTTTGGTGGGGGCTCGTGGGGGGTGGTAAATCACACAGCAGATGAGGGACGCGGCGAGGCGAGGGTGGTGAGGAGGGTTGACCCGCACCCCAACACTCCAGGTCAACCGGAACTTCCACGTCCAAGGGGATGGGCGACAGGTCATTTTGGGACAACAGAATGACCCCTCCTCCAAGTTTGTTTATGCGGAGGCGATGGAAGATGCTGTAGCCAGGTATATGTATGGTATCAGCCTGGACATTCCGCTTTCCCACCAAACGGGATGGGGGTGAACTACGGGAATCACGCGCAGGTGAAACAGGTGTGTATGTGGAGTGACAACTGGAGTGCCACGTCCCCTCTTGGTGAATGGTACATTCCACAATCCTCCATGCCTTGGGTCGAGTGGTCAGCGGAGACATCTGAAATAAACAAAGGATGGCCTAGCCCCGTTACTTGCCTTCAAACTAAAGTCTACGAACAGCCAGACGTGTTCGCAAAAGCTGAAGGCTTAAATACAAGTAAAATACTTTACAACTGTTTGGCGTTATGCCTCAGGATAAATCTGCCTCATACATAGATGTCACACGGCAACCCAAGGTCAACTGAGTTAGGGGTTCATCAGCACAACGTCACCTTCGTCACCGTCGTACGGTCGTCTTCGTCATCTTCCCAGCATATGAAGCTCCTTTGGTGGGCAGTAGCGCTTCAAGTGATTCAGATGAGCCTTCTTCTGAACTTCAGTTGCGACGTCCCGGATCTAAAAAGAGACCGGTCCCAGACGCTTCAGGACGCGAGCAAGGCACGCCATTTCCCAGTAAGGGGAGGAAGACCTCCCATTCGAGCCGATGTTCGAAGTACCACACCAGGGAACCTTCGCCAGCTGAAACTCCACCTTCTTGCCGCGGTCGTAATATTTACCTATGTTTGGCGTGCTTCCTTCGAGGCACCCACAGCCACACGACGAGCCTCCTGAAGGCGTTCTTGGAGCTTAGAATTTTAAATAGCCTCATTGGTAAGGCCAATGGAGAAGTTGGCGTGTCGGCGGTAGCAGGTAAAGAGGTTGTTCTCAGTAGTGCGATGAATGGCTGAATTAATCTGAAGCGAAGTTCTGGAACAAATTGTGCATACTCTTGGGCGTTGTTCACCAAGGGCAGTAAGGGCTGACTTAATGACGCGGTTGGTCCGTTCCACCATGCCGTTTTTGCCTGCAGATGATACGAATCGTGGTAGTGTTTCGTGGCAGCATTAACTTGGTGAGTCCCTGAATTATTGCTGGTGAATGGACTCCGTTGTCAGTCTGAATGACTCTGGGTGGGCCGAGATGGTCACCCAATGGTCGAGGAATGCTCGATGGACAGCTGCTGCAATGGCTCTCCGAAGTGTACAATTGTAAGTAGCGGGAATGCTGGTCTAATATGGAGAGAGCCCACCGATCTGGTACACTGGACCAAATCCATGATATCCATAGACAGCCTTTCCAAGGGGAAACTGTGCTAATGGGGTGTCTGCCATGGGAACCTTCTGAGCATTGCCTCGAGATTGCTGACAGGCCACACAACTTTCTACATATCGATGGTCATCCCTCAACATGTTTGGCCAATAAAACATGGATCTGGCATTCTGGAAACGTCCGATGTACACCTGGATGTGATGCAAGAGGAGGTAGGTGTGTATGCTTTAAAGCAGAGTTCTTGAGGCTTTCAGGCACCACCAACTGGTAACAAATCCGGTCTACAAGTGGTTCAACCGTTACAGTACTCAGTCTTTCATCTCAAAGTCACTCAAGGTATTGGGAGTTTCTTCTTAGGCACTGTCCCATCCATTAAGTGACGTCGAATGTCAGCTAGTTGAGGTCAGCTCCTTGGACAGTTCAGTAATGGTCAACTTGGCAACCGTTCGAGAGAGCAAATCAGGAGCATAGTTTGCAGGCCCTTCCTTGTAGCGGATGGTGAAATTATAAAAGGATAGGTCATGAGCAAGCGAGTCATCCTAGGAGATTTGGCGTGTATACTATGTGGCGCCCGTAGGAAATCAATCACGACACCTCACAGCTAGGGCTTCCAGGTCAATTGTAGGGTATCGAGTTTCGGGATCACGCAATTCCTGCTGTAGTAGGCTATGGCATGTGGGATTTGAAGATCGTCTCTTGGATCAGGCACGCCCCCAAAGCTATGCTGGATGCATCTGTTGAAGCTCGAACTCCCGAGCGAAGTCAGGCTGACACAGGACGGGTGCCGAAGTGAGCTATCTCTTTGAGTGTACTGAAAGCAGTTGCTGTTCGGGCCCCAATTCCATGCTGTCCCTTCTTTAAGAGGAGATGTAAGGTGATCAATGGTTGCATAACCTAGATATGCTTTCTAAAGAAGCCAGTAGCACCCAAGAAACGGCGGACTTCTCTCAACGGTGCGTGGTGGTGGTGTCTTGGAGATAGCCAGCACCTTCTCGTGGTTTGGCGAGACACCCTCTGGGAGATTGTAAAACCCAGGAAGTCTATAGTCGTAGCGGCGAACTGCACTTTGGAGGTCAGCTTCTGACCCGCCAAAGATAGCAATTGCAATGTTTCATCAGATCTCTAAGATGTTGTGAGAAGCTTTGGCTGTATACAATCACATCGTCCAGATAAGCAAGTGTATGACGTCCAACACAGACGACAGGACAAGATTCATCGTTCGCTGGAATGTTGTTGGTGCCGTGGACAATCCAAAGGGGAGCCTCCTGAACTGGAAAAGGCGGGTAGCCATCAGAGAAGGCAGTCTTCTGTTGGCGGACTCCTCCAGTTCAAACTTCCAGTTAGGCAGCTCTTGCATCCAGGGTAGTGAATATGTTCATGGGCCCCAACTCATCTATCATCTCACTAATATGGGCAGTGGCTAGGTATCACGTTTGGTTACTGCATTAAGTCCACGGTAGTCCACACAGAAGCGCAGTGTCCCCCCTTTCTTCTTTACAAGGACTACAGGACTTAGCCAGGGCGAGGTGGATGGCTCAATTACACCAGCATGGAGCATGGATCGCACTGCTCCTTGATGGTTTGGCGTGTTGACTGTGGCAGCCTCCATTGGCGATTGCAGACTGGGACGGCATCACCAGTATCAATCTGGTGCTTGATGCCAGGCACTAACCCAACCGTTCTTCATCACCATCGAAGAGTCCCTTGTGACGACTGAGCAAGTCTTAAGCTCAAGGCGTTGGTCTTCTTCCAGGTGACCAAGGTCTATTGAAAGGTGGTCGCTATGGTCTCCAAAAGTTTTAGGTTCTAAGTATTCTGCGGCTTCAATCATAGCAATGGCAAGAGAGAGTCGTAGTTCAGCATCGATCTCATCCAGTCATTGTCATAACCAAAGTCCTGTACTCCGTAGAAGTTGTCGAAATCGTCGTCTTCCCATTCAAATTTCAGATCCTCAAGTATGTCATCCTCCTGAGAGCCTTCCTCGACAGGATTACTGCTGGTCCCGGCAACAGGTTCGAAAGGTGGATTTGAGGGGTAGGTTTGAAGAATCGGTTATATAATGGCTTCAATGGATTCCACCGTGCCTAGGCGTTGTCCCGTTGTGAAGGATGAGTGGCCTGAGAAGAAGGATTTACAGCCCACACATGGCAGTGACGTTCATTGACCGTGGTGATGGAGAATGGCAAGGTGAGGGCTTCTGCAACTGCTGGAGTCACCAGGACGTCACCATCGGTAGGACCAGTACGTGCAACACAACCATGCAGGAAACGTACGCTGGATGAGGTGCACTGCAGCCTCCACTTGAGATTTCTGTTCTTGGTCAGTGAGTGGAACCTGTTCCTTCCTAGTGCTAGCACTGACTCCGGCAACCTTCTGTGTTGTTGGCAGGGCCTCAGCGCTTGTGACAGGACAGCTTTGATGGTGGGCAGTCTTCTTTTAGAGCAAGAAAATCCCTAAGCCAAGGTGGAATGCCCGACAGGAATACGCGCCGTATCAATTCTGAGGGGTCCCCTATGGCTTCCTTATGGTCCCGGTACCCTTGGTATACCGAACCCTCCAGTTGCTGGTAAAAATCCATGGGGGCCTGGCCTGCACTCATCCTATTCTCATAGAGAACCTTGTAAAAGTCGGCCGCAGTGTAGGTTCCACGGAATTTGGTCCGCAAAGCTGCTTTGAATGTGTCCCAACCTTGTATATAATCAAAGAGTGGCGAGTTGATTATGAGGTCTGCTGGTCCTCGGCAATTAGCACGTGCTGCCTGGATGAATGCTTCACTTGTTGGTGGTTTTACCAAGTTCTCTATGGAGCGTATCCAGCCTTCAATCTCCTGATTCCTCTTCAAAGGGTTTGATGCTGATGTATCCCCTTTGAAGTGAGGGATGGACTCTCGCGCGAGAACATATGAGACAGTTTGGGATGTCCCTTGGGGTAAGGTGGGTCTCCCCAATGGGGGCTGGTGGCAGAATGGAGTAGTGCTTTGATTATCTAAAGCTTGCACTCGCCTTGCAGGTTCTGGCGTAGGTGGTCGGCTGCGTGGAAGAGGCTGGGGAAGATCACTGTATGTCCCATTTTCCTGCCAGGGCAATTGGGGTGCTGGTAGCTGGAAAGACCCTCTTGCCTGATTCTTCCTCCTCTCTTCTTCGAGCTCTTTTTCCTTTTCCTCCAACTGACGCCGTAGCCTGGCAATCTGCTCATCTCTGCCTTGGTCTTCCTGAAGTTGTCTTGGAATGGACTCCATGGCTTCTGCTTGGTTGGGCTGGCTAGTCGTTGCAGCATCTATGCGTTGGGTCACTTCGACTTGTTGACGGGTCACTTCCATCTGCTGACTGGTTGCCTCTTCTTGCCTGGCCAGCCGCTCGGCAAACTGGTGTGTCTGCGCCTTCACATCTTTCATATCTCTAGATAAGGCCTCGATCTTTTCAAGAATTTCGGAAAACAGGGTCATTTCACGGTCCATAACTAGCACGGCTTGCCTTACTTCTGGGTTTGAACTGTAAGCAACGACTGGTGGTTGTTCTGCAGATGGTCCCGGCACTGGTGACGATGCACGAGAACTGGGCTGACTCACTGACTGGGCTTTCTTACTGCGAGTAAGTCTTTCTTGTTTTCCGGGCATGGCCTAAGCGATGGGCATGATATGCCGGGCAGCACTTTACACGGGCAGCACTTTACACGGGCAGCACTTTACACGGGCAGCACTTTACACGGGCAGCCAACAAATACAAAAGTACTACCAGATACTGACGGATATTTACATTGAACAAAGTCACTCAGTATAATCTGTAATAGGACATTATGACGTGTACATGAGTATATACAGTGTCCCTATGCCTAACGAGAGCCAAGGGCAACAACTAGCTGGACGAGCGGATATTAATACATATATCTATCTCTGCAAGAGATGTGATTAGGCTGCAAGAAATTGGCACCGCTCTTGAATACTACAAATGCACATTATTCATAAAACCATGGCTCTCCAAAGTCCTCTTAAAGAGGCTACAAACAGGGTTGACATAACATATCAGGAAGTAGCTATTTGTGCTAGACGTTCTCTAGCAGAAGGATGCTAGTAGGATAAAGAAACATCCCACCGCTGCCACCAAAAATTCGATGTTTGTAAGGTATACTCCTAGCTTAAGGCCAGGTACCATTCCGTAAGGAAGAGCCCGAAATGAAATCTCCCGTGTTACTTTATAACCTTCATTAGAGAACATTAACTATACGCAAGATCACATTAGGAATACAGTGAATATATAAGGGTTTTCATCATTGTGAGCATTTGTGCGTGTTGAGAAATTAGAGATGCTGACCATTTTCAGTTGTTTGACTACTAGTATGCGTAGCGATTTAGAATTTTAGTTTTGCATTTCAAACATTTTGAACCACGTTCAGCGAAAAGTAACATGTATTTGATTACTGAAATACTATCTTGCTTTGTATGAATTGACTGGCTGGTAAAACACTCATAATTTTTTTTTTAAGATATTTAGTTGCCTTTTTAATTTCAAAGAACAGTAATATGTAGAAAAAGAATCTATCAATCTATTTGTCTATGTATCTCTCCTCTCTCTCACTATATATATAGTATATATCTATATAATAGATATAATATAGATATATATATATATATATAATATACATTGTATATCTTTACTACATCTATCTTCTAGGGTATATGTATTATCATATTACATATATGATATCTATGTATCATATATATATCTATAATATTATTATCTATAGTATATATATATATATATAATATATAGATAGTATTATATATATATATAAATATATATATATATATATATATATATATCCATATATGAATTTTTATATCTATATATATAATAATATATATATTATATATATGATGGATAGTTGATGTTGTGAATATGATATTGTGTGTGTGTGTGTGTGTGGTGTGTGTGTGTGGTGTATGTGTGTGTGTGTGTGTGTATGTGTGTGTGTGGTGTGTGTTTATACATGTGTGTGTGTACATATATATGTATATATATATATTGATATACATACATATATATAATAAGTATATATATTATATATATATATATAGTATATATACATTAGATATAATATATATGATATATATATTATATATATATATATAGATATATATATATAATATATATATATATATATGTATGTTATATATATATTGGTTATGTAAATATACATAGTTTATGTCACCACACACACACACACACACAACATATATATATATATATAATATATATATTATATATAGATATATATATATATATATATATATATATATATATATTTGTGTGTATATATATAAATATATATATATAAGTAGTTGTAGAAGGGCCAACTGTCCTCCTCTCACGTATATACATGAGTGTGTAAACAGGAAGTAGGTTAATGACCCCTGGAAACTGAAATTGATTAACGTAACCAATGACCGTAACCGGAAGTGATTAACACAATCAATGCCCGTAACCGGAATCATTAACCATAGTTAATAATGGCTAGCATGCACACCAGACTACTTTACGGTCGTTCATGGCACATCATAGCAGAAAGTAGGCATAATTAAAGTGATTATCATAATAAATGATCGGAACTGGAAATCATTAACTGACTCTAATGATATCTAACAGGCACAGGGTGTCCCTCCCCCACCCCTCCTCTCCAATACAGGCGACTGGACAGAACGACTCACCTTACGCATCACAACGAGAAGTAGGTTAATGAAAGTGATTAACGTAATCAATGACTATAACCTGAATCAATAACCATAATCAATGATGTCAAACACACACACACACACACCTGAAGGACTCCCCATCCCTCCCCTCCTCTCTGAAACATAGCCTGGTACCACATGATCCTACCCCCCACCCTTCCTACCCCACCCCACAGACCCCCTTCCCCCATACCCCCCACCGCGCGCCGCAAAAATTTGTTTAAATTTGTCCCTGGATCGATAATTGACCCTGTTACACACACGAGTGATATCCCCTTCTAATGAATGAGGCTATCATAATCCAGCCCAATGCCAGGTGTCATTGATGACCCACCTCCATCATCATCCCCCCACTCCCCTCTCACCCCCATCCCGCAATATTCATTGTGTTTGAACTTGTACCTGGATCGATAAGAGCCTTTTTACTGAAAGTTGTGACCCCCCCTCCTAGTGAAGAAGCTGTCATAATCAATAACAAAAAAATTTGGGAAAGGGGAAGAGAAACAAAATTCCCCACCCCCCCCATCGGGTCGGTAAACCCAACAGGCTGCTAATGACCAATAATTAGCCCTCCCTCGCCGTGACAGGGAAAGAATATAATTAAGTGAAAAGGATTATAAAACTCGTACGAATATAATCAAAAAAAACTGAAACAAAAAAAAGAAAAAAGTGCATTAACATCTCCAAAGATGCAAACCCATGAGATAGATGTCAACATTTGGGAAAACAGCAAAAAAAAAACAGCTGAAAAAAAAAATTTATGTGGGTTAACCCTCTATAACACCCAATAAAAAGACCATAACCAATGCAAAGTTCCCAGGATAGTATAAGCCAAAAAGTTCTTATAAGAATAACTCGCAAAAAAATCATTTACCTCCAGAGGGTCCCCCTCAGCAAATGTCGAATCATCGGGGTATACTTTGAGAAGGACGGATGACCCAGTCAGACACGACTTTCTCTTATAGACAGCCCCGGGTACTCGGCAGTTCTTAAACCCAATGTGATACAGAAAAAAAGACATGGAAAGGGGGTAACGCTCCCCACAGAACAGTACAGAAAAGATTACATGCCCCACATTTTAAAGCTATCAAGGGACTTATGCGTCGTTTTTACACCCCAAAGGCATTTTCATAGAAAAATACATTTCTTGTTGTCTCAAAGCCTTTTTTTGATTTAAAGTTTACAAAAAACACACGTCCAAAGAGACGATACACAAATAAAAGAAAAAAAAACAGGCTTAAATTTTTCTGTGTAAATGAAAAAGTTTTTACCACTTTTTTCATATTTTTGAAAATTTAAATGTTATAAAAATAACGGGTTTAATTTACCTAATAGATTGAAAAGTCGGGGTTTTTATTCTATTTAGGAGCATTAATGGGGTTTTTAAGGGTATCTGCCCCAGGCAAAGGGGGGTCCCCCCCCCGCTTTTTACGCCTAAAACACCAATTACTACCAGTAGGGTCATCACCTGTCCCCAGTGCCAACTATTATTTTTTGTAATTAACCCTAAAGGGGGGAAAATGCAGTTTTTTTCCAAAAATTTTTCTGCGTAGCAGACGCCCCCGATCGAA
>NW_023659885.1:183754-198754 GCF_015228065.2 Penaeus monodon | reverse complement strand
AAACAAAAACGACTACAGGAGTAACACATTCTACCTGACGAACCCACGCTAACTCTCGAGGAACTAGTGCAAATAAAGGAGAAACAGGATGAAGTACCAAAGCAGGATGGACCAATCGAGAGGAACAATATGATTCTAAACACCGATAATATGATAGCCATCTTCAGGACGTCAGAATGGAACAACTGAACCATGCCATCAGTGACTAGGACTTCTTTTTTTGTACATCTGCATTGGTGTTCTTTACTGCAACAACTCTTGTAGGGACCCACAAATATAAACGGACTAGCTTAGGCGAATGGTAGTAGAGCATGAGTGTTCTTAAATACAAGGAACGACCCCGATCATATTTTGCACAGTGATCTTATGTGGTACTCAATTATCTGTCACGAGACATGGTCAGGAATGTGGGGGCCCCTTTGCTGCTGAAACCTCGCTGCTGTCGATGAAACAAATCTACTCCAGCATAGTTGTCGAATAGAGGGGCCGCGGGCTCATCTCCAGGAGTCTGTATGGCAGACACTGGTCCTGTCGTGAGACGAAAGTGCGGACTATCGCGAGGGAAGATGATATGTAAAAATGATGGCCGACTGGACGGTGGGCGGAAGAATGTCCAATCGTGCTTGCTGAGTCCACCAGTTGTATCACAAAAAATGGTGCGAATGGAATCTATATTAAAACGTTGTCGTAATGCCATTAGCCTGTGTTTGGGAATGGAAGGCAAACGTTCACCGGCGTCACATTTAGCTGCTGCGTTGAAGACTGGCTCCACCAACTGATTTACAAACTGCGGTACCGTTATCCGAGCTAATATATGGACAGCAGTGACAGCAACAAATTACGTAAGAAATGCTTCAGACGTGCACCGCAAGCCTTTGATGGAAAACGCCACCAACTCGCAGCCGCGAGAAAAAATGTTCACTGGGGACACTAGATGTGTTTGTTGCCAGACTGGCTGTAGTGAAAACCAGAACAAAGTGTCACATGGACACTTCTGCAGGGAAAATCCGGAATGTCGAACTTTAGAACAGGAAAACGGGATCGCTTGTGTGACTCTGTACAAAGGGGCCATACGTCTTGCAAAGACCTGACGTGATTACTACCCTCGTTACGAATCCGCGGAAAATTAAATCAGTTACGGTGAACTGCAACGGCCTTATGAACACCACAAATGCGCTGCCTTACAACGGTATTCATGCGAATAACTTCAACAAACAGCCACTAAACTACCGGCAACCCAGGACCTGTCGATCAATCCATCTGCGAACCATACTTCGCTTCGGCTGGGGATCTCCAAAATAACAGTCCCGGTCATCAAAGGAAAATTCTTTAACGGCAACACTTTAAACTTTGGGAAAACGCCGTGACATTGGCAGGCTACGACTGATCTGGCTGAAAATTTGGCGCACGCTTATTTCAGCTTATTCAGTGGTTCACAGGGAGAGAACCTGGAAGCACTATTCAAACAGCTGACGAAGGCAGCTAACATGAAGGGGGAAAAATCACGCACAGCGTCATTCCCGTCTTAAAATATTGCGAGTTTTCGTTGGCGCAAGTGACAGCGTCTCAGCGGCGACATTTGGAACTATCGGTAACGTGCCCTACAACCATACGGATCATTACCAATAAAGCGACGTGAGCGGCATATGGGTTCTGTGAATGAGTCGTAGATGTGATTCTCCATCCTGCTCGAAATGTTAAATGAAAATACTCTTTAAAACTGCCACATACTTCGATCTTCTGGCGAATGATTAAAAGACTAGCGCTTAGCCATCTAGGGCATTTCGTGGTTGAGTCGCATTCTGGCCGCACGAGGATGATATAGCAAAAAGGCTCGGATCTGCCCATCTAAACCCTGAATGATTACTGTGTCGTCCACATCCGCAAACGAAATGTTTCAACAGAGAGTTTGAGCCGCGAATTTTGACGCTACATTGTATCTCATTGGGAACCTGCCGGGACCCATGCTGGTTGCAGTCGTAACAAGGGTGAGGTCAGAGGAGGGGAGTGGAGTTGGAGAGAAGATGGTTATTTTCCCTGGTTGTGTGCGAGAGGAAGGTAGGGGAAACTAAATTCAGAAGTAGATGGTGAAGTAGAAGATGAGCGAGACGACAGTAAGAGAAGAGTCAGGTCCATTAGTCGGGAAAAACCTAGCGAAGTCTGCAGGAGCCCTTATGACTTTCCGCACGGAGTATTTTCCGATGGAGGGAGAGCTCATCAGAGAATGTAGAAAAAGAGAAAGAATCTAACAGCACTTCAAATCTTACTCACTTTTGAAATATCGTGGACTGTGTTATCCAGATGAAAAGGAAAAAATATACTCTCAGTAATTCCGTATACCGCAAAAAACACCTTCGCTATTCCCTAAGGATCTAGCACTTGTAAATTTAAGAAAATGATTGGCTGTAGACACAAATGAGGACACGGAAAAGGAAAAATGACATGTGTTATCACGCGGCCCTGTAGGCTGCTGACGATTGATTTCAAACAGAGCAGGAACCGTCGAGTTTCTACCACCCCTGACGAACACCAGCTTAATGGCTCTCTAATATGGAATATACTAGAATACCACTATATTATCTGGCAGGTCCAGAGTGAAAACTCAGTCTGATTCTCAGTCTTTATTGAAAGAAAACAGACATGTCGTTTCAAGTTGATCTTGTCGCGGTAGTCGTGGCGTGAGTCGGCGTCAGCTCCTATGGGCTAAGGGGGAAGGTGCTCGAGGTTTCAAGAACGGACTCGTACTGACTCCCATTCGTGGTATTTCGGGGTCAGTTTCCACACTAGGGCGTGGGGACACACCTGTACCTTGCGCTTACCCCTTCCAAGCGTTTCTTGTTATCGCCGAAGGTGAGCTGCCCGGACGGTTCTCTTGGTTAAATAGATGTCACAAACGGCTCAGGCAGATCCAAATTCAAATAGATGTCACACACACACACACACACCATTTTCAATACACACACACACACACACACACACACATTATATAATAATTATATATATATATATATATATAATACGCATATACATTATTATGTATATATATATGATAGTATATATATAATATATAATATAGTACTATATATATATATAGATATATATTTATATATATAAGATATCTATATAATATATATATATAAATATATATATTGTGTGTGTGTGTATGTGTGTACAAATCCACACACACAATACACACACAATATATCTTACACACACACACACCACACCAACCTATATGTATATCCCCATCTTACATCTACATAACATACTTCATCTTTATTACATATCTATATTATATATCTTATAAGAAAATATATATATATATAGATATTGTGTGTGTGTGTGTGGTGTGTGTGTGTGTGTGTTGTGTGTTATGTGTGTACAAATACACACACACATACACACACACACCACATACACACACATATATGGATATATCCGAACATATACATACATATCATACATAATATATATGTTTCTTAATATATAATTAGATATTATATATATATACTAATATATTACTCTATATATAGATATATATATATGTGGGTGTGTGTGTGTCTGTTGTGTGGGTGTGTGTGGGTGTTAGAGTGTGTGTGGATATTATATATATAGAGATCTATAGATAGAGAGTAGATATAGATCAGATGATGAGATATCATAGATAATGTTAATGATATATAGAGTAGAGATATTTGTAATAATATATAGCATAATGTATACGATATAGCTATAGATATATAAGAGTTAGATAACACCCCAACACACACATCACACACACACACACACACACACACACACACACACACACACACACAAACACCCATACGCCGCGGCATACCACACACCCACACACACAACACACACAAACACACACACACACACATATATATTATAATATATATGATATATTATTATACTGTATATATATATATATATGTGTGTTTTTATATATATGATATATATATAATATTATATAGATTAGATATATAAATATATAGGATTAGATTTACCCTAATTATATGACTATATAATATAGTAGAAATGATATATAGATGTATATATATGTCTGTGTGCGTGTACTATATACGTTATATATATATATATGATGAATAAAAATTGAGAATATACTAGTATAGAATATATATAGATATTATAGATACATATAGATTTGTTTTGTGTTTTTTTTTTTTTTTTTTTTTTTCGCCGCGCCTGCACGTTTTTTTATGTTACAGACATTTATTCCACTGAGGACTCGGCCTCTCTCATTCATTATGAGAGGTTCTATGCATGCTGCCACCCTTGCCTGATGGATGCCCTTCATAATCAACTGCGGTTTGTGCCATGGCGGTGAAGCGACCCCCTTACGACACATGCGCTCGACATACTCAAGGCGATATGTCGTTTTCTAGGTAGACAAATCGAGGTAGGTTCCTTGCCCAATGGGAACAATGCGCCCCCCCCTCCCCGACCGGTGGACTCAAACCCTCGAATTCAGATTGCTGCGTGGACAGTCTTGTGTCCGAGGCTCAACCATCGGTACCGAGCCTCATATAATCTATAGATATATATATATATATATATAATATAATATATATATAGACATAGAGATATAGTAGACATAGAGATAAGTAGATAGTCATATTATATAAAGATATATGATATAGAGTATTAGATAGTAGAGCTAGATGATCTTAGTATATCGAGATGAGTAGTAGAGACATATGTATAGATGAAGATTGTTATATAGATACGGTAGATATACCTAATATATGATATATAGATATAGATAATATATATAGGTAGAGAGCATGCACCAGCCAGATCTAGAAGTACTAGATGAGATATGAGAGATATATATATATATAGAATGAGAGAGATAGATATGAGAGCATATAGTAGAGATATAGAGAGCCATTCGAATACAACGAGAGAGAGACATAGTATAATAGATGTAGACGAGATTCTGTAAATTAGATATAATAATACTAGATATATATGAGATATACCTAGATATATAAAGGAGAGAGAGGATATATAAGAGATTAGTATGTGTATACACACACACACACACTATCCAACACACTAACACACACATATAGATAAGATAAGATAATAAGATATAGTGGAGATTAGAAATGTTTTTTTTAATTTTTATAGATATGAGATAGATATGTAGAATATATATATAGATATAGATATATATATAGCATATATGTTATAGTATAGATATATATATATATATATTAATATATATGAGAAGAACGGTGAAGTATATATAGAGGACGATAGATGAGATATATATATATATAGTTATAGATATTTTTGATATATATATATTATATAGGTATAAGTATAGATATATATAGGTAGATGATATATATATAAGAGACATATTATATATAGATATAGAATAGAGATAGATTATATAATGATATATTATATAGAGTTGATAGAGAAGATAGAGATCAGATAGGTATAGAGATACTATTGTTATATACTGATAGAACTACGATTATATATATATATATATATAGATATGAAGTGAGTATATAATATATATAGAGATATATATATATTACCATCAGAGATATGCGATGATAGAGTATATATATAGTTAGATATATATCTATATATATATGATATACTATATGTGATATATATATAATATATATATGATGTCAACATGAGAGATGAGATATATATAATAGTAATTATGGTAGATGTGTAGATAAGATATATATATATATATATATATATATACTATAATATATATTAGAAGATAATACCTAATAGATATCGGTGTCTGTGTGTGATGCTGTGTACAAATACCACACACACAGACACACAACACACACAACACACACAGACACACACACTAGCGGTAGATTAAGATGATACATGATAAGACATACATCTATTAATATATATATCCCTACTACTATACTTATATTATATATATATATATATATATTATATATTATATATATATAATGGTGTGTCTTGTGTGTTGTGTGTGTGTGTGTGTATGTGTGTTACAAATACACACACTACATACACACACACACCATACACACAATACTATGTAATATATACAATACCAGCATATACAGACTATACAATATATAAGAAGTATATATATATATATATATATAATATAGATATTATATTATATATAGATTATATATATTATATATATATAGGAACAATGCGCCGGCACGGGGACTCAAAACTCGAATCAGAGTGCGCGTCGGGACAGTCTGGTGTTCCGAGCTCTAACCACCGGCTACCCCGCCGGCTCAGACATATATATATATATATATAATAGATCGGAGATATAGATGTATAGATAGATATATATAGTATTGAATAGATATATAGTGAAACATATATACGATAGTAGATATCTATAGATAATATATTATATATATACATATATATTATATATATAATATATCTATATATAATATATATAATTTTTATATAAAATAATATGTATATATAATTATATATAAATTTATATAAAATTATATATATATTTTAATGTATATATATTTTAATATTTAAAAATTTATATATATATATATTATATTTTTAATATATATAAAATATATATTTATTTATATATTATAAAACCACACAACACCCACAAAAAAAAATTATATATATATTATATTATATAAAAATAATTATATATATAAAAATTATATATTAATATATTAATATTATAAATATATATATATAAAATTTAATATATATAATATAAAAATTTAATATATATTATATATTTTATATAAATAATATATATAATATATAAAAAAAGGGGTGGTTGGGTTTTTGGGTGATAATTTAAATAAAATAAATAATTATAATTAATAAATTATATATTATTATATATATATTATATATATTATATTTATTATATATTAAAATAATAGATATATATATGTATACCTTTCTATAATATATTTTAAATATATATTTAATAATTATTATTATTATGCAAAAAACAAAACACAACACCGTATATATATAAAATTAAAATAATATAAAATATATATATATATAAATATAACATAAATATATATATATATATATATATATAATATTATATTATAAAATTTATAGTATAATACACATATTTTATATATATATATATATATTATATATTAAAAAAATATAATTTTATATTTTTTTTTGGGTTATATATAAATAATAATATTAAAAAATATATAATATATATAATATACATATAAAAAGATAAATATAAATGATAAAATATATTATATGAAATTAATATAAAATTATATATAAAATATATAAATTATTATATATAAATAAAAATTATATAATATATATATATATACATAACATACAGGTATAAATAGATAAATATATAATGTAATTAAAAATATAAAATTATGTTAATATATATATATATATAATATAAAATATATATATATATTATATTATAAAATATTTTGTTTTTTGTGTTTTGTAATTTTATATTTTATAATATATTTTATATATATATATATAATATTTTATATATATAAAATTATATATGTAGGTTTTGCATGTATGGTATAAAAAATTTAAACACACATACACACCACGCACACAAAAACACACACAAAACACACACACACAAAAACCACACACACACCCCACACACCCCACACACCACAAAATTTTAATATATATAAAATATATAATATATATTAATTATATTAAAATTATATATATATTTTTTTTTTTTTTTTTTTTTTTTTTTTTTTTTTTTTCAACAGCATTTTTTTCCACGCAGGAAAGGGCCCTCTAAATTTCTTTTTTTGAGAGGAATATGATAGTCTCCCCCTCGCTTGTTTGGAGGGCCTTCCTAATCACCCGTGGTTCGGGTTTTTTTTTAAAAACCAAAGCCACGGCCCCGAATTCCCCTACGACCACCTGCTTTTGACCCCCTCAAGGCGATAGTCGTTTTTTCGCCGTGAGATTGGGTTCCCGAGCAGTCAGGGGGCAAGGGATTTTTAAAGACTGCCGCGACGGGGGAAATTGGGGCTTGGTACCATGAGGACGGAGTTTCTCAACCACTGGAGGACAGTAAAATATATGTATATAGCATTTTTATGGTATATATATGCATATAATGTAAAATAAATGAAAATCTCCTCTACATATATATGTGTGTGGTGTGTTTGTGTTTGTGTTTGGGTATATGTGCACATAATATTTTAAACACACACCACAAACACACACAACACACACACCCCACACACACATATATTATATATTAAAATATAAATATTTTATTATATAATGTATGTATATAGTTTTTTTTGCATATAATGTACACACACACCAAAACACAACACCCCACACCACACACACACACACACACCACACAAGCACACACAAAACACAAACACACCCCACACACACAGAATATATAAATAGAAGATTAAATATATATATAATATATATACTATAGATATAATACATATAATAATATATATTATAAATATTATATTTTAATATATTATATATAATATATATATCATTAATATAATTTAAAATTTTAATAAAACAATATATATACAATATATATATATTATATATAGAATAATACAATAGATTAATATTATAAAAAAGATAAATATTTTTATATATGTTTAATCACATGAAATTTTTAAATATATAATATTTTCATATATTATATATATAATATATAGTATTATATATATATATATAATATATATATATACATAGATATATAATATAGATATACTAGTAATATATATATAGTACAGATGATATTAATGAATAAGACAGTAAGATAGAGACATATATATATATTATAACAGCATACTACTACCTAACTTATCATAATAGTACTAAGATAGATATGATGCAAGATATATATACTTTCGTACTGTATTATCATATTGTACCCCCTATTATATATTTAATATATATGATGTATATATATATATAGCACCAATATATAATATTAACTATATATATATATATGAGGCCCCGCTGTGTAAGCCCGAGGGTTGATTTTTAGAGGCTTCGGACACTACTATCGTGCAGGTCACGACCAGCAATCTTGAACCCCGAGGAGGTTTGAGTAATTAGCGGCCGGCGCATGTGGTCCATTGGGCAAGTGAACTTCACCTCGACGTTATGTATCCTAGAAAACGACATTTCGCCTTGAGATGTCGAGCGCATGTGTCGTAGGGGAAGTCCACGCATGGCACAAACGCAGTTGATTAGAAGGGCATCATTTTCAGGCAAGGGGCACTGCATAGAAACTCTCAGTAATGACATGAGGAGACTGGCCGATCCTGCAGGGGGAATTAATGGCGAGCAGACAAAAAACAACCAACCAAAAAAAAAAACAAAAAAAAAAAAATAAAAAAAAAAAATATAAAAATATTAATATAGACTAAGATATATATATATATATATATTGATCAATTATATATATCACTAATAAACGTATATATACACGCACACAGACATTATATGATTGACATCTATACTATAATCTAATAAGAGATATAATATATACGTATATATAATATAATATGTATGATTTATTATATATATATATATATATATTATACATATAATACCAACAGATAATATTACTGTAATTTATATTTTGATATATTACCTGTGTACCCCACCTTATTCAACGAAGTGTGTGTTGTGTGACTTGTGTGTGTTTGTGTGGTTCTGTGTGTGTGTGTGTGGGTGTTGGCGCGCTTTGTGTGGGTGCCGTGTGCGTGTGTGTGTGCGGTGTGTGTGGTGGTGTTGGTGTGTGTGTGGGGTGTGTGTTAGAGGATATAGAGTTGTATCGATAGTATTAGATGATGAGTATATAGATATGATGTATGATATAGTCATTAAGAGTTAAGAGAGTATAAATATCTTGATACCCACGAGAGATGATAGAGAGATATAGAGATAGAGAGAGAATCTTGTAGATATAGAGAGTAGAAAGAGATATAGATCCACACAACACATAAACAAAAACAACACAACACAAACTACACACCACACCTATATAGCACCGCCTATAAATACATGAAGAGAGATACGCACTAGAAGAGACGTATAGAGAGATATATAGATTATAGATATGTATGGTATTTTTGTATGATGATGTATATGTCTCTCTATATAGACCTAATATGTGGTGTTGTATGTGTGTGTGTGTGGAGCGTGTTTGTGTTGTGTTATTTGTCACACATACACACAACACCCACACACACACCACACCACACACAGACACATATCACTATTAGATATATATCACTACATAGAATAGATTAGATAGATATTATAGCAGATATATATAAGCATCATAGCAAACGTAGTGTATATGGATCTTATATATACATATTGTGTGTGTGTGTGTGTAGTGTGTGTGTTTGTGTGTGTATGTGGTGTGTGTATTTGTACACACATACACACAACACACAGTAATATATATGTAAATAATATATATATATCAGACTATATACTAATATTATATATATATATATATATTATATATATATATATATGTATAAATATATACATCCTAACTACTATATAGTATATAATATCTACTCCATGATAATATATATACTAATATATAATATATATAGACATACTTATGATTCTATAGATATAGAATAGTATATATATACTATATACATATATAATAATAATATATATTATATATATATATATGATATACTACCTATATATATTGGTGTGTGTGCTGTGGGTGTGTGTGGTGGGTGTGTGTGTGTGTGGCCACATGATAGTGGATCTGCCTGAGCGGGGTGACATCTATTTAACAAGAGACCGTCCGGGCAGCTCACCTTCGGGCGATAACAAGAACGCTTGGAAGGGTTCAGCCAAGGGTAACAGGTGTGTCCCCACGCCCTAGGTGGGAAAAGACCAGAAATACCGAAGGAGTCAGTACGAGTCCGTTCCTTGAACCGCGCGCACTTCCCCCTTAGCCCATAGGCGCTGACGCAGCCTCCGCCCAGACTACCGCGACAAGATCAACTTGAAATACATGGTCTGTTCTTTCATAACGCTGAAGACTCAGACTGAGTGTCACTTGGACCGCCACAATATAGTGGTATTTAAGTATAATTCCTATTAGAGACCATTACAGCTGGTGTTCAGGTGGTAGGAAAATCACGTCCTTGCCTCTGTTTGAAACTCATAGTCAGCAGCCTACAGGAACCGAACGTGAGTACAACAAGTGTCATTTTCCTTTTCCGGGTCCCTCATTTGCAGTGCGTGCTACGAGCCAATCATTTTCTTAAATGTACGTAAATGATGCCCAATTAGACGCCTTAGGGAATAGGGAAGGTGTTTTGCGGGTATCGGGAATTTACTGAGAGTATTTTTCCTTTTCATCTGATAACACAGTCACGATATTTCAAAAGTGAGTAATTTTGAAGTTGCTGTTAAGATTCATGTTCTCTTTTGCATAAAGCTTCTCCTGAATGGAGCCTCCGTGTACAAGCACCGGTAAAAGGTACCTCGTGCACGGAAAAGTCATAAGGGCTCTGCAGACTTCGCTAGGTTTTTCCTAAGACCTGACTCTTCTCTTACTCTTCTCGCTCATCTTCTCCTTCACATCTACTTTCTCTGACATTAAGTTCCCCCCATTCACTATCTGTAACTACACAAACAGAAACCATTCTCTCTCCAACTCCACTCCCCTCCCTGACTCAAACCTTGTACGACTGCAACAAGCAAGTGGGTCCCGGCATGGTTACCAATGAAAGATCAAGTGTAGCGTCAAAAAAATTTTCCGTATTCTTTTGCGGGCTCAAACAATTACGTCGTGTTGGAACCAAATTCTTTGCGGATGGGAAGGACACAGTATAATACCCATTCAGGGCGTTAGATGGGAGTCCGAGCATTTTTTGCTATATCATGCTCGTGGCGGCCAGAATGCGACTCAACCACGACATCCCGAGATGTTAGGCTTGAAGCGCTACGATTTTTTCATCATTAGCCAGAAGATCAGAAGTCATGGAATGTTAAAGAGGATTTTCATTTCAACATTTTCGAGGCAGATGGAGGAATCACCCATGTCAACCGATTCATTTCACAGACCAATGCCGCTCACGTCGCTTATTGGTGATGTGCAGACCAGGATGATACAACTAGCGAAAGTGTACCGGAGTCGACGACAAAAGGGTGGTTAGGGCACGTTACCAGGATATCCCAAATGTCGCGCTGAACGCTGTCCACTGTGCGCCCAATCGAAAAACTCGCAATATTTTGAAGACGGGATGACAGCTGCTGATTTCCCCCTCATTGTAGCTTGCCTTCTTAAGCTGTTGGAATGTGCTTAACAGGGTTCCTCCCTTGGAACCACTGAATTAAAAGGGCTTTTTTTGGATAAAGCGTTGGCGACAAAATTACAGCCAGATCATTCGAGCCTTAGCCAGGTCACGGCAAGTACTATACCAAGTTTAAAGGGTTGCGGTTAAGAAATTATTCCTTGTGATGACACTGGGACGGTTCATTTTTGGAGGACCCAGCCACGAAGCGAATTATGGGTCGCAGATGGATTGTCCGAAAGGTCCTGGGTTGCCGGCTTAAGTTTAGTGCCCATGTTGTTTGAAGTATGCTCATGAAATACCGTAAGGCAGCGCATTGTGGTGTTTCATCAGGTAGAACCCGAGCGAAGGCAACAACGTACTTATCTGTCAGCGAAACGACATGAGAACTGATTAATTTTCCGCGGTTAGTAACAGGGGTGGTAATCACGTCAGGTCTGGCAAGACGGGGCCCCTTAGTACAAAGCGTCAACACAAGCGAGCCCGTTCCTGTTGCTAAAGTTCGACATTTCGGATTTTCCCTGTTGGCAGAAAGGTGTCATGTGTCACACTTTGTATGGTTTCATTACATCCCAGTCTGGCAACAAACACATTCTAGTGTTCATGGACAATTTGTCTCGCCGACTGCGAGTTCGGTGGCGGTTCCAGCAAAGGCTGCGGTGCACGTCAGAAAAGCATTTCATTACGTAAAATTTGTTGCGGTCACGCTGTCCATAAATTTAAAGCTCGGATAACGGTACCCAGTTGTAAATCAGGGTGTTAGCCGTCTCACGCAGCAGCTAAAGTGACGCAGGTGAACGTTTTAGCCGTTCCATCCACAGGCTAATGGATTACGGAACGTTTAAATAGATCCATTCTCACCATTTGTGTCAACTGGTGGAAGGACAGCAAGCACGGATTTGGAAACATTCTTCTCCCCCACCGTCTGAGATCACCCCCCGGCCATCAGTGTACCTATCAGTCTTCCCTCGGCAGATAGTCCCGTCACTTTTCGTCATCACGGGACAGGACAAGTGGCGGCCATACAGACTCCTGGAGATGAGGACGCGTCCCCTCTATATGGCGGACAACTATGCTTGAGTATTTGTTTCTCGACAGCAGCGAGCGTTTCAGCAAAGCAAAGGCATTCATGACCAGGTCTGTGAAGAATAATGAGTACCAGCATAAGATCACTTGTGCAAAATGATCGGGAGGCGAATCGGTTCCTTGGTATTTAAGAAAAAATCCATGCTCATACTACCATCGCCTAAGCTAGTCCGTTATTTGTGGGCCCATAACAGAGTTAGTGGCTAGTAAAGAACAACAAGGAAGAGTGCCAGTCTGTCACTGAGGCTCTGTTCAGTGGTTCAATTCTGACGTCCTGAAGATGGCTGATCAGTATTACTCAGTGTTAGGAATCATGATTTGGGTCCCCCCCCTCCCCTCATTGGTCATCCTTTGCCTTTGGTACTCATCCATGTTTCTCCTTTTATTTGCACTGTCCTCGCAGGGTTAGCGGTTCGTCAGGTATATGTGTTACTCCTGTGAGAGTTTTGTTTCTATCTCTGATATTAGCTGCGATGCAGCTATTACCTGCACCGCTAAATTCTCGGGACGGACCATTATCACCTATTCCTTTTCGCTTTGTAATTGGTTATTGTGGATTATTCTTTATGCTGTCATGCGAGTGTGAGTGATATTGGCTCCTCCCTTCCAGGATGCTGTCGTCCATATTTTTGTTGGTACCATGGGAGGAACTCGCATCGCGAATTCGCCGCACATAACATCGAAGGACCGCAACCTGGGGCTATGATGCGGACCACTATGGGACGAGGTTTAACCTCAGAGCTAATAACAAGAAGGCCATGTGGACGGCCCGGTTGAATTCGACTTATTTGCCACCACTCCCGCAACCAATTTAGCTGTACCACACACAAGGCTCATGCTATTACAACAGGGACCAGTTAATTTCTTTTCGTGACAACCTTACCATAGAATATCTTCTCTTGATGACATCGCCTCTTCGATGGTAGCTCTTATCATCGGCCGATTGCAGAGTTAAATTCCTTTCGTAGGGCCTCTCAATCCTATGGAGGCCCGGCGAGGATTATTCAATTGTGTGCGCAACACTGCGCATTGTACTTTTCGGGAGTTGTGGGATGATGACACTCTTACATCCGGACCCCAGGAAAGTATAGGGAAAGTTATTCGTCTGTAGGTCACTGTTCGGACTTCCTTGCTCATGTTGTCAAACACGTTAAAGCACAGCGTTTAGGAAAGTAGCTTCTGATGTTAAGGCTGTGCGAGTAAGGTCAGTCAGATTGTAGGCACAGTAAACAACGCGTTTCTCATCTCTACATCATTAACTTTAACAGTATCATATTGTCCTTATCAAAGCACATTAAACAAATACTAGGCAAACACGAACAGCCGATTTGAATAGTTTGGCAACAGCCCTCATTCATGCTGGCGCATGGAGAGAGGGTGTCGCCTGACGTGATTCGCGTGACATGGGCAAGGGTATTTTCGAGGGTATCTTCATTTTTCTGTCAAAGACTATCTTTTTCCCTTGACGAACAATTGCACTCAGTTTTTGACGCTAGCTGAGGTCTCTCCTCACGGCATCGGGTGCTGTCTGTGATTATTCCTGTGCGTCCTC
>NW_023659885.1:176254-178754 GCF_015228065.2 Penaeus monodon | reverse complement strand
AGCGTCAAGTCATGAGTTACATGTGGATACCATCCTGAAGAATTCAGGTGAATTGCGGTCAAGTGTTGGTTCTCTTGAGCTCACATAGTTTTCAGTTTCAAGGAAAAGTTGGGAGGGGGGGCGGTAATTCACTCCGGTGAAATTAGTGATCGTCTCGATGGGGTTATTATAAGGAGGACATTTTTGAAGAGGTTAGTCGTGGTGGTCGGCATGGGAAGGATTCGTGGCAGTTGGAAAAGAGATGAGGGGAATATGAGGTGTGGTGGTGAGGGTGAGAGCTGCGTTGTCGGCTGTAAGTTCATAAGTGCGGTTGTGCCGTACGCAGGTGTGGCGGGGTTTAACTGTATTTTTGTGTTCAGGTGATTATTCTTTCGTGTTAATCCAAGAATGCTGTGTGTCGCCAGGTTGCGAGATCGTAACTGGAGGTCACTCCTATCACTGAGGTGTTTCGGCAGGGGGTCTGAAGGAGTGAGGGTTGATGAATGAATAACAGGTGATAGTTGTGGGAGGTGGGTTGAGTGTGCCCGTGTGGCGGGTGTGAGTGAGTGCGGGAGGAGAGTCGCCGTTTTCCTTTGAGGCGGGTCAGACTCAGACTGGAAGCATTGCACAGTACGGAGTAAACTTGGACAGTATGGCTTTATGGCGAAAAAATCAATTGGAAAATAGTATCCCTTGATACTTAACAAACAACAATAAAAACATTTTTGGCGCCTTCATTAACACAACACTATGACTAACTTTGGAATAGTAGTTGGTGGCGGGGGGGTTACGTGGTTTGGAAGGGATCGTGCAGCACAAGGATCTATGTGTGGATCGTCAGCGCGAGGGGTGGTGGATCCATCAGCGGGAGGGGTAGGGCTACTTCGTCAGAGCATTCACTGGATTCCCAGATTTCGGATCACGGTGGGCACGCGATAGGCCATACTTTAACTTGTTGGGCAAAGTGGCGCCAATTAACATTGTTGTTAGCGGTGGGTATGCGTGAATTATATGGGTATTGGTGAGTCGGAAGAGGTGTGTAGGTGTAAACATGCGGAGGTGCTAATTTGCTGCTTTCTATGATCTCTGTTGTATGTGATGTGTGTTCTAGCATGTGCTGGTGTTTCTTCGAGGCAGGAGCCTGTAGGGCCAGAGGAGAGGTTTGTTGTGGGACAAATCCGATCGCATGCTACCCACTGAACTATGGCCGATAGATAGAGTGCAGACAAAGCGTCGTTTGGCATGATGCAGACGTCTTGGGCAGCAGCAAAGGTGAAAAAGATTCTTGCTTGTTGTTGCAGAGAATATAGTAGAGAGAGAATGGTTACAACTGATAAACAGAGTCAGGTCCAGTCAGAGTGCTGTAGAGTGTCTTGTACTGTCGCTCGCAGGAGACATCTCTGTATAAAGGTGAACAAGGAAACTCACCAAGGGTGCGATGACGGGGATTGTGATTGATTATTTAAAATCATCTGCTGCATAAAACTTGTATAGAATTATTGCATAAAATATTGCAATAATTAAATTTTATTGAAAATAGTGAGTTTGCATTAAGGAAAGAAATAATAAGACCCTCTACATACAATCTCCCCCAAGACATTTTATGTGTATATGGGGGAGACAAGTACATACATCTTTGTCTGAGAATATTGCACATCTTTCACTTACATGTGTGATCGTAATGGCCTTGGCATTCCCTCACAAAAGGCTTGTCTTTTAGTCATATCGGCCCATGAGTCAGTCTTGTGTGCCCGATTATAGTCCTTGTTAATGGAACATCAACTTTCAGTTGGGTATGGATGCTAGTCATCTAACTGCCAAGGTCTCTATAATCTCTAACAGTGTGTTTTGGAGTATGCATCTATTGTTCCCCTACAGTTACACAATTCCTGACGCGGGTTTCAGGTCGGTGGTGTGGGGAGAGGAAAAACGGGTAACATCACAAGGTTGAACGGCAGCTGCCTTGGCCTTCTGATCAGCTCGCTCATTCCCCACTGATATCAACATGTGATAGCATGCAACACAGACTATCTTCTTATGTGTTGACATCATGGTTGCAAGCAACTGTATCTACCTCACTACTGGATGTGATGAGTTTAAGCTCTTGATTGCTTGCATGGCACTACGAGAGTCACCAATATATCACAAATAGAATGGTTTGTAAGATCTTATTCATCTTAACTACTGCTAAGAAGGCAATGTAACTCTGCAGTGAAGATCGGAGGATCCTAGATAAAGACCCCAGATGCAGTCTCACTTCTGCTCCACTGCTGCAAAGCCCACACCATTTTCAGATTCGAACCATCTCTATATATTGCATCGATCCGTTGGTACATAGAAATGTGCTGAAGAAATCTCTCTCTGACTTCTGCTTCGGATCCCCCCCTTTCACAATTCCGACCAATCCAGCTCGACTTGATGATAAGTCCCATGGGGGGAATTGGGGAATTCCAACAGCCAGAAACTTAGTAAGACTTAAATGAAGATCTTCACAAGATTCCTCATTCTCCTACCATAGATC
>NW_023659885.1:161254-171254 GCF_015228065.2 Penaeus monodon | reverse complement strand
GACAAATGAAGAAAACACTGGTATGTCTTAACATCCCTTTTTCACTATGTCACTAGTTGCTGTAGTGGCGAAAAGTGTTAAAGACCCATATAAACTATTTTTATCTTCAAAAATCAAAAACACTTGTACAAAAAAGGTTTTGACTAATTGTTAACACATTTCCCCTTTTTAGCAACTGACTCTTTATGAAAGCCAAGGACTTTTATGAAATATGAAAAAGATTGAGGTGAAATAATATTACTTGATTGCCCCTCAAGTTATAAAGCTTTTATAATTGTTTATGTATTGGACAAAGACACAGACAAATTTGCAGGGAGTTTTCACCATGCATATTATCTTATCGATATCGATGTTTTTAATATAGAAAAATAAAATGCCTAATGGTATCAACTTATTTGCCTGAGAAAATAATGATTTTTTTTCTCGGGGTCTTTAATTTACGATTTTTTTCGCCACTACAGCAACTGTAACCATAGTGGCGTAGTGCAAAAGATTTTTTAAAGACATACCAGTGTTTTTTCTTCGCTTCATTTGCATGATTTTGTATATTTCGGTATATATATATATCCGAGTAGGCAAGTTTTTTTATTCAGTGCCGACGTAAAGATATTGACTTTTTGTAAAGGAGAATTAAGAAAATATATGTATGTATTACTAAAACGTGGTGTCCCTGAATAACGCGTTTCCGTCCTTCCCGATAAAGTAAAATCACCATAGGTCCACCGTATGGTGTGAGGACCTTTTTCACGACAAGGTATACAGCTTTATTAGCCTCCGTCTCTTACCGCATGTGTGTAAAGCGACGTGCTTGTACAGTTTATACCTTAAGGAACGCCTAAACATATTTCACACTAATTTGCATTATAGATTGTAAAAAATCGAGCATTTAGGCAGTATAGTCATGAACTGGTTGCGCATCTACGATTTGGGTTACTGTGTCTTTATCTCTTTGGGGAGTGTTTTTTGTTGGGGGTGTGAGTGCCCACGAGGTATGGCTGGGTGTTTGATGGTGAAATCGGAGATCACGGGGAGCCGGCCGGCTTCCCGTTGGCTAAGGACTGAAGCAGTCTTGGTTGTTTGTTGCCTGTTGTCTGGTCCTACGGGAGGATCGGGGATGTTATCTCGTTTCGGGCCTCTGCGGCTTAAGTACACTAGCGCTGTGTAGCACGCAGGGAACGAGGGGAGCCGCGCTTTTCCCATGAGCGTAGGAACATAGGCCTGTGGACCTGATGTAACCCAACTGGGGAAAGTACGCGTGAACTTCAGGATGCGGGTTCGTGCTGCTAAAACAGGTACTCACCCCCTCCATAGGAGTGGAGCATGAGATAGCAAGCGAAATACCTAACTTATCGCTCCGGGACGTCACCAGTATAGTAGATGATTTGGTTGCACATCTAACTATTTGAGGTTTACTGTGTCCTTATCTCTTTTGGGGAAGTGTTTGTTGGTGGGTGTGAGTGCCCACAGGTTGGCTGGTGGTTGATGGTGAAGTCGGAGATCAACGGGGGGACCGGCGAGGCTGCCCATCTGGCTAAGGACTGGGCATGTCCCTGTGTGGTGTTTTGCTGCTATTGTCTGCTTCTACTAAGAGGATCGGGGAATGCTGGAGAATCTCGTTTGGGCTCGTGTGGATTAGGTACACGAGCGGCATGGTGTAAAGCTTTCCGGAACAAGGGACCTGCTGTCGGCAATGAGCGCGAACAATGGCTGTGACCCTAGTGCCGCCAACCTGGAAAGTCGCTAACTTCAGGATGCAGGGTCCGTGCCTGCTACAGCATAAACGATTTTTAGGAAAGAATACTGCATTCTTTTGCCCCTTGAGGTTAATTAGCAAAACATAAATAGGTTGGCACGTGGGGACAGGTGATGACCCTAGCTGGTAGATAATTAGGTGTTCAGGCGTAAATGCGAGGGGGGGGACCCACCTTTGACCTGGCGCAGATACCTTGAAAACCCTATTAATGCTCTCTAGATAGAATAAAACCAGCGACTTTTCAATCTATTAGGTAATTAACCTGTTAGTTTTATAAGCATTAAATGTGCAAACATATGAAATAGTGGTAATAACATTTTACATTTACACAGAAAATTTAAGCCTGTTATTTTTCTTTTATTTGTGTTATCGTCTCTTAGGACGTGTGTTTGTGTAAGCTTGAGAGTCATGATAAAGGCATATTGAGTACAACAAGAACTGTATTTTTACTATGAAGATGCCTTTGGGATGTAAGAACGACTAGTATATAGTCTTGATAGCTTAACATGTGGGGCATGTAATCTTTATCATGTATCATGTTCTGTGGGTAGGCGTTACCCCTTCCGATGTCTTTTTTTCTGTGATCACGATTGGTTGAAGAGACTGCCGAGTACCTGGGTCATGTCCTATAAGAGAAAGGTCGTGTCTGACGTGTGTCATACCGTCCTTCTCAAAGTATCCGCAAGATGAGTTCGACATTTTGCTGAGGCTACGCAATACCATCTGAGAGGTAAGATGATTTCTGGAGTTTTATTCTTATAAGAACTTGTGGCTTATACTAATATGCTCCTGTGAACATTTGACATTATTGTCTTATATGGTCTTTTTATGGGTGTATATAGAGGAATGTAACCCACATAAATTTTATTTACGCTGTTTTTTGTTGCTGGTCACGAGAATGTTGACAACATCCGATCTCACTGGAATTTGTTGCATCTTTGGAGATGTTAATAATTGGCGGCTTTTCCTTCCTCTTTTCCTTTTTGTTGGCAGTTTTTTTCATGATTATATATCGTCGAGTTTTTTAAATAATCCTTTCCACTTATTATATGCTTATCCCCCTGTCACGGCGAGGGAGGGACGGTTAATTATTGGTCATTAGCAGACCGCTGTTGTGTGCCGACCTGAATGGGGTGGTGGGGAGTTAAGTGTTCTCTCCCTTCCAGAGTTTTAATTTGTTATTGATATGAAACAGCTTGCATTCACTAGGAGGGGTGGTCACACGTCGTAACATGCTCATTATCGATCCAGGTTACAAGTTTTATACACAATGAATCTTGCGGATGGTGAGAGGGGAGTGGGGGGATGATGATGGAGTGGTCATCAATGACTATCCTGGCATTGGGCCTGGATTGATGATAGCCTCCATTCATTAGAAGGGATCTCAACTCCGTGTGTGTAACGGTCAATTATCGATCCAGGTACAAGTTTTTCAAAAAACATGAATATTGTCGGGCACACGAGGTGGGGGAGGGTATGGGAGGAGGGAAGTAACTGATGGGGTGGGGTTATGAAGGGTGGGTGGTAGGGGATCATCCTGTGGTATCCAGGCATATTGTTTTCCCAGAAGGAGGGGAAGGATGGGGAGTCCTTTCAGGTTTGTGTGTTGTGTGGTGTGTGTTTTTGACATCATTGATATGGTTCTTGATTCAGGTTTATAGTCCATTGATTACGTTAATCACTTTCATTAACCTACTTCCGTTGTGGATGCGTAAGGTGAGTCGTTCTGTCCCAGTCGCCTGTAATGGAGAGGAGGGTGGGGGAGACACCCCCTGTTGCCTGTTAGATAATCATTAGTAGTCAGTTAAATGCATTTCCAGTTTACCCGTCATTTTATTATGATATATCCCTGTGGAAATTATGCCTACTTTCTGCTATGATGTGCCATGCACGACCGAAGTTTCTTGGTGTGCCTGCTTAGCCATTTATTACTATGGTTTAATCAATTCCGGTTTACGGGGCATTGATTGTGTTAATCATCTTCCGGTTACGGGTCCATTGGTTTACGTTTAATCAATTTCAGTTTTCCCAGGGTTCATTAACCTACTATCCTGTTTACACACACTCATGTATAATACGTTGGAGTAGGAGACAGTTTTGCCCTTCTACAACTACTTTATTATAATTAATTTATATATACACCAATTGATATATATATATAGTATATATATATATATATATTATATATATATATATATATAATATATATTCTATATATATATTTTATATATCTATTTATAAGATATATATATATATGTGTGTGTGTGTGGTTGTTGTACAATAAAAACATATAGATAACAATCTATATATATATATAATTATTATATATTATATATATATATTATATATATATTTATATATATATATATATGCCATATATATATAAACATATATATATTATATATATATAATCTATTCTATAATATATATCTATATAGATCTATTATATATATATAATATCTATTGTTTTGTGTGTTGTGTGTACATAACCTATGTCTATACAATACCAACATATCGTATATCTATCTATATAGATATCTATATATATGCTCTATATATCATCATACTATAACTGTCATAATACTACAACATACTATCTCTCTATATATAATATATATATATTATATAATATAATATATATATGTATAATCAATATATATCTATACCATATATATGCTGTACACACCCCCCATGTAAAACACACACACACCACACACACCCACACCCCACACCACACCACACACATACACACACGCACACACGACACACACCACACACACACTTCATAATATCTATATATAAGAATATATATGTATTATATATATATATATATATATATATATATATATCTATCTATCTATTTATCATATATATATATACTGTTCTACTACTCTTATAAATGTGCGTGTATATATGTATGTTCTGTATAATATATATATCTACTCTCTTATCATATATCTCTCTCTATAATAGGATCGGCTAGATCGTCTAGTAGCTACGCTAGTATAGTATAGCATAGAGATAGATAGATATATAGAATGCTCATCGTAGAAAGATGATATATACTAATATATTCTTCTCTATCTATCTCTCTCTCTCTATCATCTCTCTATATATCTCTATATCTATATATATATCATATACATATCTATCTATGTAATTATCTAGATATGCATATGTATACATATATGTACATATGTCATATCTACCCTATACACAACACCAAATATAGACAGATAGATAGATAGGTTAGATGTGTAGATTATTCCACAATGTCTATAGGTAAGATATATCTGATATAATATATATATATATATATCTATATATATATATATATTATATATATATACGTGGAGAGAGAGAGAGATACATAAGACAAATAGATTTGATAGATTCTTTTTCTACATATTTAACTGTTCTTTGAAATTAACAAGTCAACTAAATATCTTAAAAAAATTATGAGTGTATTTTAAACTCATCAGATCAATTCATAACAAGCAAGATAGTTTTCAGTAATCAATAAATGGTACTTTTCGCTGAAACGTGGTCAAAATGTCCTGAAAAATGCAAACTAGAAATTCTAAATTGCTTTAACGCATCACTAGTAGTCAAACACCTGAAAAATGGTCAGCATCTCTATTTTCCTCACACGCAACACAAATGTCCAATGATGAACAACCCTTAATATATTTCCTGTATTTCCTAAGGTGATTCTTGCGTCTAGTTAATGTTAGCTCTAAGAGGTTGAATAAAGACACGGGAGATTTTCATTTTCGGCTCTTTCCTTACCTGCCTTAAGCTTAAGGAACCTTTCCAAACATCGAATTTTTTTTGGTGGCAGCGTGGGATATTTCTTTATCCTACTAGCATCCCTTCTGCTAGAGACGTCCTAGCACAATAGCTACTTCCTGAATATTTATGTTCAAACCCTGTTTTGTAGCCTCTTTAAGAGAGGACTTTGGGAGAGCCATGTGTTTTATGATAAGGTGCATTTTGTATATTCAGAGCGGTGCCCTACTTTCTTGCAGCCTAAATCACTCTCTTGCAGAGATTATATATGTATAATATTCCGCTTTTATGTCCCGCTAGTTTTGTTGCCACTGGCCCTCTGTTAAGGCATAGGGACACTGTATATTACTCATGTTTAAGTCATAATTGTCCTATTACAGATTATCCTGAGTGACTTTGTTCAATGGAACGATCCGTCAGTATCTGGTAGTAACTTTTGTATTTGTTTTGCTGCCCGTGTAAAGTGGCTGCCCGGTGTAAAGTGCCTGCCCGTGTAAAGTGCTGCCCGTGTAAAGTGGCTGCCCAGCTATCATGGCCCATCGCTTTAGGGCTCATGCCCGGAAAACAAGAAAGACTTTACTCCGCAGTAAGAAAGCCCAGTCAGTGAGTCAAGCTCCAGTTTCCCGTGCATCTCAACCAGTGGGCCGGGACCATTTTGCAGAACAACCACCATATCCGTTGCTTCACGGGTCAAAACCCAGCTGTAATGCAAGCCGTGCTAGTTATGGGACCGTGAATGACCCTTTTTTTCCGAAATTTCTTTGAAAGATCGAGGCCTTATCTGAGATTGGGAAAGATGTTATAGGGCGCAGACCAAACACCAGTTTTTTTGCCGAGCGGACTGCCCGAGGCAAGAAGAAGGCAACCAGTCAGCAGAATGAAAGTGACCTTCCGTACAACAATCGAAGTGACCCAACCGCAATAGAATGCGCAAACGACTAGCCAGCCCACCAAGCATGAAGCCTGGAGTCGCATTTACCAAGACAACTTCAGAAGACCAAGGCAGAGATGAAGCAGATTATGCCTAGTCTAATAAAACGCGTCAGTTGGAGGAAAAGGGAAGAAGAGCTCGAAAAGAGAGGAGGAATAATCAGGCAAGGGGTCTTTCCCAGCTAACCTAGCAATACCCCAGTTGCCCTGGCAGGAAATGGACATACAAAGTGATCTTCCCCAGCCTCCTCCACGCAGAAGGCGACCACCTACGCCTAGAACCCTGCCAAGGTAGTGCAAGCTTTAGATACTCAAAAAGCATTACTCGCTTCTGCCACCAGCCCCCATTGGTGGGACCCACTTTACCCCAAGGGGTAAGCATCCCAAACTGTCTCCTAATGGTTCTCACGCGGGAGTCCATCCTCACTTCAAAAATGGGATACCTTCAGCATCAAAACCCTTTAAAGAGGAACAGAATGAAGTTGGATAACCTCCATATAGAAACTTGGTCAAAACCCACCACAAATTGGGAAGCATTCATCCAGCATCATGTGCTAATTGCCCGTGGACCAGCGTACCGTCATAATCAAGACCTCTCGCCCACTCTTTGATTATATACAGGTTGGACCATTCAAAATCAGCTTTGGCGTCAAATTCCGTGAGCCTACACTGCGGGCCCAGGACTTTTACAAGGTTCTCTATGAGAATAGGAATGGATTGCAGAGGCCAGGACCCCCATGGATTTTTAACCAGCAACTGGGGTTTCGGGTATCCAAGGGTTACTGGACCTAAGAAGCCATAGATGACCCCCTCAGAATTGAGTACTGCGTGTATTCCTGTCCGGGCATTCCACCTTGGCTTAGATTTTCTTTTTCTGCTCTAAAAGAACTGCCCACCACAAAAGCTTGGTCCTGTTCACAAGCTCTGAGGCCCTGCCAACAACACAGAAGGTTCCAGGTCCGTGCTAGCAACTAGAAGGAACAGGTTCCACTCACTGACAGAGATAATACTCAAGTGGAGGGGCTGCAGTGCACCTCATCCAGCGTACGTTTCCTGCATGGTTTTGTGGTTGCACGTACTGGTCCCCTTAGACCGATTGTGACGTCCCCTGGTTGAACTCCCCGCTAATTGCAGAAGCCCTCACCTTGCAATTCGTTCTTCATCAACACACGGTCAATGACGTCACTACTGCCATTTGGGCTGTAAATTCCCTTCTTCGTCAGCCACTCAATCCTTCACAACGGACAAAAAACCGCCTAGGCACGTTGAATCCATTGAAGCCATTTATATACCGATTCTTCAAACCTACCCCCCTGCAAAATCCACCCTGGTCGAACCTTTTGCCGGGGACCAAGCAGTAATCTGTCGAGGAAGGCTCTCAAGGGAGGATGACCATACTTGAGGATCTGAAATTTGAATGGAAAGAAGACCCGCCTTCGAACAATCTTCTATGGAGTACAGGACTTTTTTGTTATGAAACAAATGACTTTGGGATTGAGTATTCGATGCTGAACTACCAGCCACCCTCTCCCTTGCATTGCTACGATTGAGAGCCGCAGAATACATAGAACCTAAAACTTTTTGGAGTTACTACAGCGACTCACCTCTTTCAATAGACGCTTGGTCACCTGGAATAAGCCAACGCCTTGAGCTTAAAGACTTTTGCTCTAGATCCGTCACAATGGACCTACTCGATTGGTGATGAAGGAAAGGTTTGGGTTAGTGCCTGGCATCAAGCACCAGATTGATACTGGTGATTGCCTTCCCATCCTGCAAATCGCGCCAATGGGAGGCTGGCCACCAGTCACACGGGCCCAAACCATCAAGGAGCAGGTGCGTATTCCTGCTCCATGCTGGTGGTATAATTGCCCTCCCACCTCGCGCTGGCTAAGTCCCTGTAAGTCCTTGTAAACAATGAAGGGGGGGACACTGCGGCTTCTGTGTTGACTACCGTGGACTTAAACGCAGTAACCAACGTGTTACCTACCCACTTGCCCCCTATTAGTGATGATGAATATATGAGTTTGGGGGCCCATGAACATATTCACTACCCTTGAATGCAAGAGCTGCCTACTGGAGTGTTGACTCTGGAGGAGTCCGCCAACAGTACAGACTGCCTTCCTCTGATAGGCCCTACCCGCCCTTTTTCCAGTTTCATGAGGCTCCCCTTTGGATTGTCCTACGGCACCAACAACATTCCAGCGAGGCGATGAATCTTGTCCTGTCGTCTGTGTTGGGACGTCATACACTGCTTATCTGGACTCTTGATTGTATACAGCAGCCAAAGCTTCTCACAACATCTTAGAGATTCTTGATGAAACTTGCCATTGCTATCTTGGCGGGTCCAGAAGCTGAAACCTCCAAGTGCCAGTTCGCCGCTACGACTATAGACTTCCTGGGTTTTTACAATCTCCCCAGAGGTGGTCTCGCCAAAAAAACCACGAGAAGTGTGCCTGACCTATCTCCAATACACCACCGACCCACTCCCCGTGAAGAGAAGTCCGCGCCGTTTCTTGGGTGCTTATGGCTTCTTTCGAAAGCAATATCCCCTAGGTTATGCACCCATTGCATCACCTTACATCTCCTCTTCAGAAGGTCAAAGGCCCCATTTGGAATTGGGGCCCGGAACAGCACCTCTTAACTGCTTTCAGTACACTCAAAAGAGAAGCTCACTTCGGAACCCGTCCCTTGGTCAGCCTGAACTGCTTTCGCATCTCGGGAGTTCGAGCCTTCATACAGATGCGTCCACATAGCTTGGGGGCGGTGCCTGATTCCAGAGAGAAACGATCTTCAAATCCCACATGCCATGCCCTTAATAGGCAGACGGAAATTGCGTTGATCACGAAAACTTCGATCCCCTAAACATGGACCTGGAAGCCCTAAGCTGTTTGTCATAGTATACACAGATTCAACCAATCTCCCTAGGATGACCTCGCTTTGTTGCTCCTGAAGCCTTATCCTTTATAATTTCACCATCGCGCGTACTAAGGAAGGCAGCCTGCGAAACTATGCTCCTGATTTGCTCGTCGTCGACAGGTTGCCAAGTGTTACCTATTATGAATAACTGACTGCTCCAGTGAGCTGACCCTCAACTATCTGACATTCGACGTCACTAATGGATGGGAACAGTGCCTAAGAAGGAAACTTCCCAATAAACCTTGAGTGACTTTGAGATGAAAGACTGAAGTACTGTCACCGGTTTGGAAACAGCCACTTTGTAAGTACCCGATTTGTTACCAGTTGGTGGTGCCTGAAATCCTCAAGAACTCTGCTTTACAAGCATCACACCTAACCTCCTCTTGCATCACTCCAGGTGTTACATCGGACGTTCCAGAATGCCAGATCCATGTTTTTATTGCCTAAACATAGTTGAGGGATCCCATCGATATGTAGAAAAGTTGTGTGGCCTGTCAGCAATCTCGAGGCAATGCTCAGAAAGGTTTCCCATGGCAGACCACCCCATTAGCACAGTTTTCCCTTGGAAAGGCTGTCTATGGATATATGGATTTTTGGGTCCCAGTGTACCAG
>NW_023659885.1:158685-161154 GCF_015228065.2 Penaeus monodon | reverse complement strand
AAAAAGGTGTGTAAACAGGAAGTAGGTTAATGACCCCTGGAAACTGAAATTGATTAACGTAACCAATGACCGTAACCGGAATCATTAACCATAGTTAATAATGGCGAGCAAGCACACCAGACTACTTTACGGTCGTTCATGGCGCATCATAGCAGAAAGTAGGCATAATTAAAGTGATTATCATAATAAATGATCGGAACTGGAAATCATTAACTGACTCTAATGATATCTAACAGGCACAGGGTGTCCCTCCCCCCCCCCCCCTCCAATACAGGCGACGGGAAACAGAAAGACACACCATACGCAACACAAAGAGAACTAGGTTAATGAAAGTGATTAACGTAATCAATGACTATAACCTGAATCAATAACCATAATCAATGATGTCAAACACACACACACACACACCTGAAGGACTCCCCATCCCTCCCCTCCTCTCTGAAACAATATGCCTGGTACCACAGATGATCCCTACCCCCACCCTTCCTACCCCACCCCATCAGTACTCCCTCTCCCATACCCTCCCACCTCGCGCCGCAATATTCATGTTTAAACTTGTACCTGGATCGATAATTGACCCTGTTACACACACGAGTGATATCCCCTTCTAATGAATGAGGCTATCATAATCCAGCCCAATGCCAGGTGTCATTGATGACCCACCTCCATCATCATCCCCCCACTCCCCTCTCACCCCCATCCCGCAATATTCATTGTGTTTGAACTTGTACCTGGATCGATAATTGAGCCTGTTACTGACGTGTGACCACCCCTCCTAGTGAATGAAGCTGTCATAATCAATAACAAATAACTCTGGAAGGGAGAGAACACTAACTTCCCCACCACCCCCCATCAGGTCGGTCACACAACAGGTCTGCTAATGACCAATAATTACCGTCCCTCCCTCGCCGTGACAGGGATAAGAATATAATTAAGTGAAAAGGATTATAAAACTCGTACGATATATACTCATGAAAACTGCAACAAAAGAAAAGAGAAAGTGCATTAACATCTCCAAAGATGCAAATCCATTGAGATAGATGTTGTCAACATTCTCGTGAACAGCAACAAAAAACAGCTGTAAATAAAATTTATGCGGGTTAATCCTCTATATACACCCAATAAAAAGACCATAAGACAATGCCAAATGTTCCCAGATGCATAGTATAAGCCAAAAAGTTCTTATAAGAATAACTCGCACAAATCATTTACCTCTCAGACTGGTAGACTCAGCAAATGTCAAACTCATCTTGGTATACTTTGAGAAGGACGGTATGACACACGTCAGACACGACCTTTCTCTTATAGGACACGACCCAGGTACTCGGCGGTCTCTTCAACCAATTGAAAAGTCGCTGGTTTTATTCTATTTAGAGAGCATTAATAGGGTTTTCAAGGTATCTGCGCCAGGTCAAAGGTGGGTCCCCCCCCTCGCATTTACGCCTGAACACCTAATTATCTACCAGCTAGGGTCATCACCTGTCCCCACGTGCCAACCTATTTATGTTTTGCTAATTAACCTCAAGGGGCAATGCAGTATTTTTCCTAAAATGTTTCTGCTGTAGCAGCACGACCCCGCATCCTGAAGTTTAGCGTACTTTCCAAGGTTGGGTCACTTCAGGTCCACAGCCATGTCCGCGCTCATTGGACAGCAGGCTCCCCTTGTTCCTGGAAGCTTACACAGCGCTCGTGTACCTAATCCACAGAGCCCAAAACGAGATCAGCATTCCCCGATCCTCTAGTAGAGCAGACAATAGCAGCAACACCACAAGGACTGCCCAGTCCTTAGCCGACTGGGCAGCCTGCCGGCTCCCCCGTTGATCTCCGACTTCACCATCAACACCCAGCCATACCTGTGGGCACTCACACCCACAACAAACACTTCCCAAAGAGATAAGACACCAGTAACCTCAAATAGTAGATGTGCAACCAATCATCTACTATACTGGTGACTCCCGGAGCGATAAGTTATGGTATTTCGCTTGCTCTCTCTGCTCACTCTCTGGAGGGGGAGTACCTGTAGCAGCATGACCCCGCATCCTGAAGTTCAGCGTACTTTCCCCGGTTGGGTTACATCAGGTCCACAGCCATGTCCGCGCTCATTGGACAGCGGGCTCCCCTCGTTCCCTGCGTGCTTACACAGCGCTAGTGTACTTAAGCCGCAGAGCCCGAAACGAGATCAACATTCCCCGATCCTCCAGTAGGACCAGACAACAGCAACACCACCACAAGGACTGCTCAGTCCTTAGCCAACTGGGAAGCCTGCCGGCTCCCCCGTTGATCTCCGATTTCACCATCAACACCCAGCCATACCTGTGGGCACTCACACCCACAACAAACACTCCCCAAAGAGATAAGACACCAGTAACCCAAATAGTAGATGCGCAACCATTCATCTACTATACTGCCTAAATGCTCGATTTTTTACAATCTATAATGCAACTTAGGAAATATGTTTAGCTTTCCCTT
>NW_023659885.1:146185-153685 GCF_015228065.2 Penaeus monodon | reverse complement strand
GGATGGGGGTGAACTACGGGAATCACGCGCAGGTGAAACAGGTGTGTATGTGGAGTGACAACTGGAGTGCCACGTCCCCTCTTGGTGAATGGTACATTCCACAATCCTCCCATGCCTTGGGTCGGAGGGCAGCGGAGACATCTGAAATAAACCAAAGGATGGCCTGAGCCCCGTTACTTGCCTTCAAACTAAATGTCTACGAACAGCCAGACGTGTTCGCAAAAGCTGAAGGCTTAAATACAAGATAAAATACTTTACAACTGTTATGGCGTTATGCCTCAGGATAAATCTGCCTCATCATCATCTTCAGACTCTCGTGCAGGCTCACAGGACTCTGGTTCTCGTACCATAGATGTCAGCACGGCAACCCAAGGGTCAACTGAGTTAGGGGGTTCATCAGCACCAACGTCACCTTCGTCACCGTCGTCACCGTCGTCGTCGTCTTCGTCATCTTCCGCAGCATATGAAAGCTCATTTGGTGGGAAAGTAGCGCTTCAAGTGATTCAGATGAGCCTTCATCTGAACTTCAGTTGCGAAGTCCTGGATCTCAAAGGAGATCGGTCCCAGACGCTTCAGGACGCGAGCAGGGCCACGCCATTTCCCAGTAAGGGGAGGAAGACCTCCCATTCGATGCCGATGTTCGAAGTACCACACCAGGGAACCTTCGCCAGGCTGAAACTCCACCTTCTTGCCGCGGTCGTAATATTTACCGTATGTTTGGCGTGCTTCCTTCGAGGCACCCACAGCCGCACGACGAGCCTCCTGAAGGCGTTCTTGGAGCTTAGCATTTTCATCAAATATAGCCTCATTGGTAAGGCCAATGGGGAAGTTGGCGTGTCGGCCGGTAAGCAGATAAAGAGGCTGTTCTCCAGTAGTGCGATGAATGGCTGAATTAATCTGCAAGCGGAGTTCTGGAACAAATTGGTGCCATACTCTTGGGCGGTTGTTCACAAGGGCAGTAAGGGCTGACTTAACGACACGGTTGGTCCGTTCCACCATGCCGTTTGCCTGCGGATGATACCGAATCGTGTAGTGATTCGTGGCATGCATTAACTTGGTGAGTTCCCTGAATATATTGCTGGTGAACTGGACTCCGTTGTCAGTCTGAATGACCCTGGGTGGGCCGAAGATGGTGACCCAATGGTCGAGGAATGCTCGATGGACAGCTGCTGCAGTGGCTCTCCGAAGTGGTACAATTTGTAAGTAGCGGGAATGCTGGTCTAATATGGAGAGAGCCCAGCGAACTGGTACACTGGGACCAAAATCCATGATATCCATAGACAGTCTTTCCAAGGGAAACTGTGCTAATGGGGTGTCTGCCATGGGAACCTTCTGAGCATTGCCTCGAGATTGATGACAGGCCACACAACTTTCTACATATCGATGGGCATCCCTCAGCATGTTTGGCAATAAACATGGATCTGGCATTCTGGAACGTCCGACCGGGTGTACAAAAATTTGGATTTTGATGGGAAGAAGGTAACAAATCCGTCTGAAAGTGGGTTCAACCGGTACAGTACCCCCGTCTTTTATCTCAAAGTCACTCAAGGGTATTGGGAGTTTCTTCTTAGGCACTGTCCCATCCATTAAGTAACGTCGAATGTCAGCTAGTTGAGGGTCAGCTCCTTGTTCTTCTGCCAGCTTTTCAGGGGACAGTTCAGTAATGGTCAACTTGGCAACCTGTCGAGACAGCAAATCAGGAACATAGTTTGCAGGCCCTTCCTTGTAGCGGATGCTGAAATTATAAAAGGATAGGTCATGGGCAAAGCGAGTCATCCCAGGGATTGGTGATCTGTGTATACTATGAAGTGGCGCCCGTAGAGGTAAGAATCAAATACACAAACACCTTTCACAACAGCTAGGGCTTCCAGGTCAATTGTAGGGTATCGAGTTTCGGGATCACGCAATTTCCTGCTGTAGTAGGCTTATGGCATGTGGGATTTGAAGATCGTCTCTCTGGATCAGGCACGCCCCCAAAGCTATGCTGGACGCATCTGTATGAAGCTCGAACTCCCGAGCGAAGTCAGGCTGACGCAGGACGGGTGCCGAAGTGAGCTTCTCTTTGAGTGTACTGAAAGCAGCTTGCTGTTCAGGGCCCCAATTCCATGCCTGTCCCTTCTTTAAGAAGAGATGTAAAGGTGATGCAATGGTTGCATAACCTGGGATATGCTTTCTAAAGAAGCCAGTAGCACCCAAGAAACGGCGGACTTCTCTCACGATGCGTGGTGGTGGTGTCTTGGAGATAGCCAGCACCTTCTCGTGGTTTGGCGAGATACCCTCTGGGGAGATTGTAAAACCCAGGAAGTCTATAGTCGTAGCGGCGAACTGGCACTTTTGGAGGTTCAGCTTCAGACCTGCCAAAGATAGCAATTGCAAGATCTCTAAGATGTTGTGAGAAGCTTTGGCTGTATACAATCACATCGTCCAGATAAGCAAGTGTATGACGTCCCAACACAGATGACAGGACAAGATTCATCGTTTGCTGGAATGTTGTTGGGCCGTGGACAATCCAAAGGGAGCCTCCCGAACTGGAAAAGGCGGTAGCCATCAGAGAAGGCAGTCTTCTGTCTGTCGGGCTCCTCAGTTCAACACTCCAGTAGGCGCTCTTGCATCCAGGGTAGTGAATATGTTCATGGGCCCCAACTCATCTATCATCTCACTAATATGGGGCAGTGGGTAGGTATCACGTTTGGTTACTGCGTTAAGTCCATGGTAGTCCACACAGAAGCGCAGTGTCCCCCCCTTCTTTTTACAGGACTACATGACTTAGCCAGGGCGAGGTGGATGGCTCAATTACACCAGCATGGAGCATGGAATCGCACTGCTCCTTGATGGTTTGGCGTGTTGACTGTGGCAGCCTCCATTGGCGATTGCAGACTGGGACGCATCACCAGTATTAATCTGGTGCTTTATGCCAGGCATAAAACCCCAAACCCTTCCTTCATCACCATCGAAGAGTCCCTTGTGACGAATGAGCAAGTCTGTAAGCTCAAGGCGTTGGGCTTCTTCCAGGTGAAACCCAAAGGTTCTATTGAAAGGTGGTCGCTGTGGTCTCCAAAAGTTCTAGGTTCTATGGATTCTGCGGCTTCAATCGTAGCAATGGCAAGAGAGGGTGGTAGTTCAGCATCGATCTCATCCGTCATTGTCATAACCAAAGTCCTGTACTCCGTAGAAGTTGTCGAAATCGTCGTCTTCCCCTCAAATTTCAGATCCTCAAGTATTCATCCCCTGAGAGCCTTCCTCGACAGGATTACTGCTGGTCCCCGGCAACAGGTTCGACAGATGAATTTTGAGGGGGTAGGTTTGAAGAATCGTTTATATAAATGGCTTCAATGGATTCCACCGTGCCTAGGCGTGTCCCGTTGTGAAGGATGAGTGGCCGAGAAGAAGGATTTACAGCCCACACATGGCAGTGACGTTCATTGACTGTGGTGATGGAGAATGGCAAGGTAAGGGCTTCTGCAACTGCTGGAGTCACCAGGACATCACCATCGGTAGGACCAGTACGTGCAACACAACCATGCAGGAAACAGCCAGAGTGGGGTGGGATCTCTGTACGCTGGATGAGGTGCACTGCAGCCTCCACTTGAGATTTCTGTTCTTGGTCAGTGAGTGGAACTGTTCCTTCCTAGTGCTAGGCACTGACTCCGGCAACCTTCTGTGTTGTTGGCAGGGCCTCAGTGCTTGTGACAGGACAGACTCCAAGGGACTTGTGGTCTGTGTATACAACTGAAAACCTCCTCCCCTCGAGAACAAGGGCTGCATCATTTGTGGTGGCACTATGAGATAGTGCGAAATCGAGCCTACGAAGGAGATCCATTCCTATGAGAATGTCGCCTGGAAAGGAGATGTCAACTTCGGAGACTTGGTGAGAGACAGTAAGATTGTCGTCCAGGTGGAATGGAAGGGTCAGCTCTGAGGTGACATGAAGAGGCTGGCCTGTCACACCCCAAGTATTTTGTGGAACATCTGCTCGAGGCCTATGGTATGATCCCCCAAGAGGGCAGCAGAAGACTTGATGAGAGTGGCTTCGGATCCTGTGTCAATGAAGCATAATGTTGTTCTGCCGTTAACACTGAGTTCCACGAGAGGTCTTCCCGTAGGACCCTGTGCGTTCACCATGAAAATCATCGACTGAGTTAAGTCCGTCTGCGTGCTGGCTGTAGTTGTGGCTCCCTGTTGTGGGATTGGGGTTCCTTGGGTTGGCGGGCTCCTGGGTGCCACCCCCGGCACGGAAAGGTGCTTGGGGTTTTGCTTGTGGTGTTCACCCACTGAAATCGGGGGGGCTGATGGCCCCTAATTTGGGGGGTTAGGCAAAGGAGGAAAAGGAATACAGGTCACGGTTACGAGGTGGACGGTCTGGGTAGTGACGTCGCTGCAAATAGTCATCCACAGGCAAGTCATTTGGAGACTGGTGGCATGTAGTTGACTCTCTATGCCTTATGCCATTTCGGGAATTCCAGATCCTTTGCGCGGCCTCGGCAAGCTTTGATGGTGGGCAGTCTTCTTTTAGGGCAAGAAAATCCCTAAGCCAAGGTGGAATGCCCGACAGGAATACGCGCCGTATCAATTCTGAGGGGTCCCCTATGGCTTCCTTATGGTCCCGGTACCCTTGGTATACCGAACCCTCCAGTTGCTGGTAAAAATCCATGGGGGCCTGGCCTGCACTCATCCTATTCTCATAGAGAACCTTGTAAAAGTCGGCCGCAGTGTAGGTTCCACGGAATTTGGTCCGCAAAGCTGCTTTGAATGTGTCCCAACCTTGTATATAATCAAAGAGTGGCGAGTTGATTATGAGGTCCTCTCCCCAAAAGGGTGTGCCTGAGTATCCCTTTTGGTGGTTGGTTACCAAGCTTTTGGGAAAGGGGATGCCTTAAGTGTTCCCCCAAAGGGGGCTGGTGGGGAAGGGGATCCCCTTGAATTAGGGTGGACTCCCCGCAGCTGGGAAAATTTGGGGGGAGGCTTTGGGGAAGGTGGTCCCAATTTTGGGGCTTGGGGGCGGATGGAAAGTTGCTTGATTTCTCTTCCTCCCTTCAGGTCTGGCTTTGCTTTTCCCCCTGGGGAGCTGGGAAGATCCTGTATTTGGTTCCCAATTTTGTGCCAGGGCTTGGTGGTGGGTAGCTTTGGAAAAACCCTTCTTGGGGCCTGATTTTACCTTTCCTCTCTTCCGACTTTTTCCTTTTCCTCAACCCCCGCCCGGGGGCTGGCAATCTTTTTTATCTCTGGCCTTTGTCTTTTTGAATTTCGGGAAAAGGGATCCCCGGTCTCTGGGTTGGTTTGGCCTATTTTGGGTTGCGTGAGCAACATGGGGGTTGGTCTCGATGGTTCCCCGGGCACTTCCATGCGGACTGGGCTACTTCCTGGCGGCTTCAAAATGGGTGTCTTGTTTTTTCCCCCCTAATATCAGATATGGCCCACTTTCCAAGAATTTCCCGGAAACAGGGGCATTTCACGGGCCACTTTTCACGGGGGCCTTACTCGGGATTTAACCGGGAGCAACACTGGGTGTTTCAGGGGGGTTTCCGGGCACTGGTAACCGATGACGAGAATTCTTTAAAAAGACTGGGGTTTCTTATGGCAAGATATCTTTTTTTCCCATGGGCCCAAGGATGGGCAAATAGCTGGGCAGCATATTTCATATATTACCGCAAAAATTTAAGGGCAAGATTTACCGGGCCGACTACATGCACATTTATTCTAACCGGCAAAACCTTTTAAAACGGGCACACTTTAAAACGGGGCAGGGGAAATTTTAAACGGACGTTTGGAAAGCACTCCCACCCTACCAAACGGGAAGCACTTTAAGGGCCCGGACTTTAAAGGAGCCCAAATGAAAATCCCGACAGGGGAACTTGGGGCCGGGGGGTTAAGGGGTTACCCCTTTAAAAATACTCCCTTAAATCTTTAAAGGCCCTTTATCCCTTTTTAGGTTTCAGTGTTAGTAAACGGAGCCCAAGGGGAAACATATAAACCTGGCGAGGGATACAATACAATATTATTTGCCCAAAAGAGTGGTTAGGTCACAGAAATGCACGTAGTAAATACAAAAGCAATATTATCATAAAAATGGTCTACAAAGCTTTTAAAGGGGCTACAAAAGGGGTTTACATAACAATAGGAAGGGGAGCTATTGTGGGTAGCGTCTTTGAAGAAGGGACGCAACGTGGGAAATAAAGCAAACATCCCCCCGGGAACAAAAATACGGGAAAAAAGGTAAAATCCAGCTAACCAGTAAATTCGTAAAGGATCCGAAAAAATATCCCCCGAGGCAGGAAGGTTTGGGGCCGATGTAGTAAAAAGGGGCCGTTTATGAAAACATAAACCAAAGGCAAACACTGCATAAAAACCCTTTTAGTTCCTTCCATTTATAATAAAAGCTTTTTACAAGGGAATAGCAAGTTAGTTTTGGTTTTGCACGAATTCATTTATTACGAAAGTAGTGGTTAGTGCCCATTTTCATTTTGTCTACACGAGAAAAAGCAAATAGCAGTAACAAAGCATACAATTGGTGGGAGTGTCGCAGAAAGGGGAGGGGACAACAAATTTCCCGTGACAATAGTGTTGGTGGCAAACAATATTACGTACAATGTTGAAATGTTTCTAAAATAAAATAAATTAAACTTGGCCAAAATATAATAATAAAAAAAAAATAAAACATTGGGAAAAAGTAAATAACAAAAGAAAAACAGATAAAAAAATAAAAACCAATAAAATAGACATAAAATAGATCAGTAATTAAAAAATTCATAAAATAAAATATAAAATAGATCAGTAAAAGGTTTTAAAAAAAATTAAAAAGTAAAACTAACAAAAAAGGGACACTCAGCAGGTAAAACTCTGGGAAAAAATTACTTTTATACAAAATAATTAAAAATTAAAAAGATAAACAAAACAAAAAATTGTACTTTAATGATAATGGAAAAAAAAAACGTTAATCAAACCCCAGTAAACATGTTATTTGTATTTACAATTTAGTCCACGTCCCGCTTGGGGAATGGGTAACAAACCAAAAATTTTCCAGAAAATGTACAAAAATATAAAAGTTTATTGTCGTTAGCCCCCATGAATTGATTAAAATTTAAAAATTTTATAATAATAAAAAATAAAATTAATAAAATAAAATTTAAATAATTAATAAAAAAAAAAAAAAAAAAAAAAAAAAAAAAAAAAAAAAAAAAAAAAAAAAAAAAAAAAAAAAAAAAAAAAAAAAAAAAAAAAAAAAAAAAAAAAAAAAAAAAAAAAAAAAAAAAAAAAAAAAAAAAAAATAAAAATTTTTTTTTTTTTTTTTTTTTTTTTTTTTTTTTTTTTTTTTTTTTTTTTTTTTTTTTTTTTTTTTTTTTTTTTTTTTTTTTTTTTTTTTTTAATTAATATATATATATAATATATATTACGATATAATATAAAATACTATATAGTAGAAAAAAAATATATATATATATATATGATATATATATTTTTTTTTTTTTTTTATTTTGTCTAATATAAAAAAATCCCCAAAAA
>NW_023659885.1:144624-146085 GCF_015228065.2 Penaeus monodon | reverse complement strand
CGCGTTAAGTCCACGGTAGTCACACAGAAGCGCAAGGTCCCCCCCTTCTTTTTACAGGGAATCAGGACTTAGCAGGGCGAGGTGGATGGCTCATTACACCAGCATGGAGCATGGAATCGCACTGCTCCTTGATGGTTTGGCGTGGTTGACTGTGGCAGACCTCCATTGGCGATTGCAGACTGGGACGGGGGGTTTTTTTGTTTGGGGGTTTTTGCCGGGGGTTTTTTTGGCCATCACAGTATCAATCTGGTGCTTGATGAGCCAGGCCCACTAACCCAACCGTTCCTTCATCACCATCGAAGAGTCCCTTGCACGTGTGACGATGAGCAAGTCTGTAAGCTCAAGGCGTTGGGCTTCTTCCAGGTGACCAAAGGTCTATTGAAAGGTGCGCTGTGGTCTCCAACCAAGTTTTAAGTTTATGTTATCTGCGCTTCAATCGAGCAATGGCAAAAGAGAGGGTGTAGTTCAGCATCGATATCATCCAAGGTCATTGTCATAACGAAAGTCCTGGATACTCCATAGAAAGTTGTCGAAAGTCGTCGTCTCCATTCAAATTTCAGATCCTCAAGTATGTCATCCCCTGAGAGCCTCCTGACAGGATTACTGCTGGTCCCGTCAACATGTTCGACAGGTGGATTTTGAGGGGGTTAGGTTGAAGAATCGGTTATATAAATGTCTTCAAGGATTCCACCGTGCCAGGCGTGTCAGTTGTGAAGATGAGTGGCGAGAAGAAGGATTACCAGCCCACACATGGCCGTGACGTTCATTGACCGTGGTGATGAAGAATGGCAAGGTGAGGGCTTCTGCAACTGCTGGAGTCACCAGGACTTCACCATCGGTTAGGACAGTACGTGCAACACAAACCATGCAGGAAAGTTACACTGGATGAGGCGCCACTGCAGCCTCCACTTGAGATTTCTGCTCTTGGGTCAGTGATGGAACCTGTTACCGTCCCGCGTGCTAGCAACTGACTCCGGCAACTTCTGTGTTGTTGCAGGGCTCAGCGCTTGTGACAGGACGCTTTGCTGGTGGGCAAGTCTTCTTTTAGAGCAAGAAACTCCCTAAGCCAAGTGGAATGCCCGACAGGAATACACGCCGTATCAATTCTGAAGGGTCATACATATGGCTTCCTTATCGGGCCCAGTACCCTGGTTATACCGAACCCTTCCAGTTGCTGGTAAAAATCCATGGGCGGCCTGGCCTGCACTCATCCTATTCTCATAGAGAACCTTGTAAAGTCGGACGCTCAGTGTAGGTTCCACGGAATTTGACACAAAACACACAAACAGCTGCTTTGAATGTGTCCCAACCTTGTATATAATCAAAGAGTGGCGAGTTGATTATGCGGTCTGCGGGTCCCACGGCAATTAGCACATGCTGCCTGGATGAATGCTTCACGTGTGGTGGTTTTACCAGTTCTCCTATGGAGCGTATCCAACCTTCAATATCCTGATTCCTCTT
>NW_023659885.1:137124-139624 GCF_015228065.2 Penaeus monodon | reverse complement strand
CTCAAATAGTAGATGTGCAACCAATCATCTACTATACTGGTGACTCCCGGAGCGATAAGTTATGGTATTTCGCTTGCTCTCTCTCTCTCTCTCTACCTGTAGCAGCACGACCCCGCATCCTGAAGTTCAGCGTACTTTCCCCGGTTGGGTTACATCAGGTCCACAGCCATGTCCGCGCTCATTGGACCAGCGGGCTCCCCTCGTTCCATGCGTGCTTACACAGCGCTATGTACTAAGCCGCAGAGCCCGAAAACGAGATCAAATTCCCCGAATCCTCCAGTAGGACCAGACAACAGCACACCACCACAAGGACTGTCAGTCCCTTAGCCAACTGGGAAGCCTGCCGGCTCCCCCGTTGATCTCCGATTTCACCATCAACACCCAGCCATACCTGTGGGCACTCACACCCACAAAAAACACTCCCCAAAGAGATAAGACACCAGTAACCCAAATAGTAGATGCGCAACCATTCATCTACTCTACTGCCTAAATGCTCGATTTTTTACAATCTATAATGCAACTTAGGAAATATGTTTAGCTTTCCTTTAAGGTATAACTGTACAGACGTCCGCTTACAAACATGCGGTAAGAGACGGCGGCTAGATAAGGTTTATCTTTCGGGAAAAGGTCATCACACCGTCGGACTATGGTGATTTACTTTATCGGGAAACGCGTATTCAGACACCTTTTTAAGTAATACATACATATATTTTCTTAATTCCCTTTTACAAAAAGTCAAATTATGCTTTACGTCGGCACTGAAATAAACTTGCTACTCGATATATTATAATAATCGATTAATATACAATCATGCCAAAGAAGAAAACCCTGGTATGTCTTAAATCCTTTTTTTCACTACGCCACTATGTTCCAGTTGCTGTAGTGGCGAAAAACTGTTAAAGACCCGAGAAAACTATTTTCTCAGGCAAATAAAGTATACCATTAGGCATTTATTTTTCTATATTTAAAAAACATCGATATCGTAAGATAAATAGCATGGTGTGAAAACTCCCTGCAAATTTGTCTGTGTCTGTTGTCCAATACATAAACAATTATAAAAGCTTTATAACTGAGGGGCAATCACAGTATATTATTTCACCTCAATCTTCTTTCATATTTCATAAAAGTCCTTGGCTTTCATAAAGAGAAGTCAGTTGCTTAAAAAAGGGGAAATGTGTTAACAATAGTCAAAACCTTTTTTGTACAAGTGTTTTTGATTTTGAAGATAAAAATAGTTTATATGGGTCTTTTAAAACACTTTTCGCCACTACAGCAACTCGTGGACATAGTGAAAAGGGAGGTTAAGACTACCAGTGTTTTCTTCATTTGTCATGATTTGTAATTAAGGTATTCAGAAAATATTGAAAGTGAATAGCAAGTTTTATTCACTGCTAAATAAAAAATAATTCTCTCTCTTTGTAAAGGGAGATTTAAGAAAATATATGCATGTATTCATAAAAATTGGTGCTGATGCGTGTTCCTTATAAATTAAATCATTGTAGTCCGGACAGTGAGATAACTGTCTCCGAAAGATAACAATTCTAGGAGGGGTGAATAAGTTCAGACACGATGAATATTGCGGGGCGAGGTTGGAGGGTATAGAGAGCGGATGATGATGGAGAGGTGGGTCATCTGTGACACCTAGGCATCGGGCTGGATTATGATAGCTTCATGCATTAGGAGGGGTGATCAATCAGTGTGTAAAGGGAGCTGAGGATGGTTTTCCTCAGCACTCACTTGAAAAACACGAGGCCCGTGACGCCTCCATTCCTGTGGTTTTCAGAGCCTGAGGATGGTTTTTCCCTCCGCACGCACTTGAAACACGAGGCCCGTGACGCCTCCTACACGGTAGTTACCTCTGTCACACCTGTGCCCGGGGCTCAACCAGCACAAGAATCTCCAGCCATTGGTCCGCCAACACTCTACAGACTTACCATCGAGTTGAACTTCTCCGAAGACAGGGCCTGTTTTACAGCGTCTGTTCAAGAAGTTCCCGCACTTACTACCAAGCCAAGACCGCCCCAATTGGTAGGACCCTCAGTGCTCAAGCTTGAATGAAATACGGTTGCAGGAAGGATGCAAAGCTGTTTATATTCCTGCCAACCACGTTACCGCAAAGCCGCAGACAAGCTTTCAGTGAGCAATATCGAAACTTTTAGAGATGGATCTTATAGAACCAAGCACATCACCCTGGAGTGCCCCCATGATTCTTAGTACCAAAGAGAGGACGGGCTCTCTGGCGTCCATAGTCTGTCTATACCTGTGTGTGTGCCAGTGTGTGTGCGTGTGTTGTGTGTGTGTTGTGTGTGTGTGTGTGTGGTGTGGGTGTGTTGGTTGTGTGGGATTGTTTGTGTGTAGGTGTGTGTGTGTGTGTGTGTGTGTGTGTGTGTGTGTGTGTTGTGTGTCTGTTTGATGTGTGCGTATATAATATATGATATGATATAATAAATATATATATATATATAAGATATATATCTATATATAATACATTTATATATAT
>NW_023659885.1:132124-134624 GCF_015228065.2 Penaeus monodon | reverse complement strand
GACGAAGGACTGCATTGCAGAAAACTTTAATGACAGGGAACGCAACCCCAAATGATGAGGCAGGCAAAGCGTTCCTGCAATCAACCTATTGGCGAAGCTCCTCGCAAGCAATTATGGCGGCCAGTTGACTGATAGAAAAATCAGTGAACCCCTGGAGAGGCTGAGCACGAAAAGGCGAGAGTAGTTTATCGCTCACCTTTCAAAGGAACAGTTGAGGGATCAGGCCACCTGAAACAAGAAGCACGAGCACAGAGGAATTATGAAGAGATGAAGGTAAAGGTGAAGAAAAGCACACGAATGGGCATTGGTAGGCTTCAAACAGGAGTCTAAGAAGTCAGAGGAAGGGAAGGACAGAGCATGACCTACTCTCTCGAATAAAATGCGTGAGGCACGTGAACCCATGTATATAAAAACTGTGTGTTTTTGTGTGGGAAGGGGTGTACGTGGTACACCCTAAAGATAGTCGGCAGGACGCACAGGAATACTCACAGAGAGCCCGATGGCCGTGAGGAAAGACCTAGGCTATGCGTTAATAAAACATGAGTGATTGTCTTAAAGGAAAAGAGTCTTGACAGAAAATGAAGATACCCTCGGAAATACCGTGGCCATGTCAACAGGCGAAATCACGGTCAGGCGGACACTCTCCATGCGCCGCATGAATGAGGGCTGTTGCCAAAACTAATTCAATCGCCGAGATAAATTTTGTTACTGTGCTTTGATACGAAAAAAAACTGTTAAAGTTAATGAGGTAATGATGAGAACCTTGTTTTACTGTGCCTACAATCTAACCGACCTTACCTCGCACACCTTAAAATCAGAAGCTATTCCTAAAACGCTGTGCTTTAAGGTAATTGACAAACATGAGCAGAGGATAGTCGAAACTGTGAACTACAGACGATAAGCTTTCCTATACTTCCTGGGGTCGGATGTAAGAGTGTCATTCATCCACAACTCGAAAAGTACATGCGCAGTGTTGCCAACAAAAATGAATAATCCTCGCCGGGCCTTCCAGTAGGATTGAGAGGCCTACGAAAGAATTAAACTCTGCAATCGGCGATGATAAGATACGATCGAAATAGGCGAATGTGCTCAAGAGAAGGATTAATGGTAAGGTTGTCACGAAAAGAAAATTAAACTGGTTCCCTGGATAGCATGAGCTTGGAAGTGTTGTGGAGTGGCAAATGGCAAGAACCGGACTCCACATGGCTTGGTATAGGGGAAAACCTTCCAAGGTCCTCAAATCTAGCCTAGGTGCGTCCTTCATGTTATGCGGGCAGCGATTGCGAGTTCTCCTCCATGAGTACCACCAAAAAATATGGCGACAGATCCTGGAAGGGAGAGCCAGATATAACTAACCACTCGCATGACTAGCATAAAGAACAGATCACAAAAAACAATTACAAGAGAAAAGGAATAGGGTGATAATAGCCGTCCTAGAATGAGCGGTGCAGGTAATAGCATGCAATCGTCAGCTAATATCATGAGAAGACAACAAAACTTACAGGAAGTAACACATATACCTGGACGACCACGCTAACTCTCGAGGACTAGTGCAACTAAAGGAGAAACAGGGGAATAGTACCAAAAGCAAGGATGACCAATGAGAGGACATCATGATTCCTACACTGAAATAATACTGATCAGCGATCTTAAGGACGTCAGAATGGAACCACGAAACAGAAGGCCATCAGATGACAGACTTGCACTCTGCCTTGTTGTTCTTTACTGCCACAACTCTTAGGGACACACAATAACGGACTAAGCTTAGGCCGAATGGTAGGATGAGCATGAGTTTTCTTAAATACCAGGAACGACCACCGATAAATTTTGCACAGGGATCTTATGCTGGTAATCAAGTATTCTGTCACTAAGGACCTGGTCAGGAATGCCTTTGCTTGCGAAACGCTCGCCTGGCGTCGAGAAACAAATACTCAGCATAGTTGTCCGCATAGAGGGGGACGCGGCTCATCTACTAGGAGTCTGTTGGCAGCCAATTGTCTGTCCCGTGAGACGAAGTGCGGACTATCGCCGAGGGAAGGACTGATAGGTACAATGATGGCCGACGGGACGGTGGGGAGAAGAATGTTTCCAATCGTGCTTGCTGTGGCCACCAGTTGACACAAAAATTGTGAGAAAGGATCTATTTAACGTTCCGTAATGCCTTAGCCTGTGATGGACGGCAAAAACGTTCACCTGCGTCACATTTAGCTGACTGCGTGAGACTGGCTAACACCTGAGTTTAAAAACTGGGGTACCGTTATCCGAGCTTAAATATTAGGCAGCCGTGACAGCAACAAATTTACGTAATGAAAAGCTTTCATGACGTGCACCGCAGCCTTTGATGGAAACCGCCACCAACTCCGAGGTCGCGAGAAAAATTGTCCCTGGACACTAGAATGTGTTTTGTTGCCAGACTGGGAGTAGTGAACCAGAACAAGGTCACATGACACCTTCTGCCAGGGAAAATCCGGAATGTCGAACTTTTAGCACAGGAAAAGGG
>NW_023659885.1:97124-127124 GCF_015228065.2 Penaeus monodon | reverse complement strand
ATATTACAATAGAGATATATATATATAGTAGAGATATATAGATAGATAGTAGATGATATATAGTTATAGAGAGATATATATATATTATATTATATATATTACACACACACACACACACACACACAACACACAGATATATATAATATATATTTAATATATATATATTAGAATTATAGATAGATAGAGATATATTATATAATGTAGATATATATATATGATCTAGATTATATTATATCGTATATATATTAATATATATATACAATATATATATGTATATTATATATATATATATATATATATATATATATATAATATATATATATATAATATATATATATATATTCATCATATTTATGTTTGTGTGTGTGTAGTAGTAGTGGCCCGAATGAAAACAAAACAAATATGTCTTGGACTCCTTGACACTATAGTAATGATGGAGTGCGACTGCTCCTAGGGAGTGTGGTGTGTCCCTGTCTCCCCACGGAGTCTGGAGTCTTAGCCCGTCATATCCTGCAGTGATCTTAAAGATGGTATAATCACTGTGTTTAGCAGTGACAATCGGTGCAAGAAAAGTAGTGTTAGAAGAATACTTAGCTCTTGAGGAAGTGGAGACACAACACTTTTGTAATGTTCAGTTTGGGTAGAAGAGATGAAAAACAGGTGAAACCAATGGACGTGCTCTTAAAGCATTGACAATACAGAAGAGTATACAGTTTATGCAGGAATATAACGATAGATGAAAGAAATAACATCAGTATACATCGTTCAGTAACAATATATATTTACATATCTTCTGGTTTCCAAATTGATGGTCCCAAAAATTCATTTAAATTATGTAGATTAAAAAACCATACAAAAGTTAGGCGCAGTGTGTGACACCAGTATCGAGCTTTACTAGTTGTATGAGTTCTAACGGATGCCAAGACTACGATATTCTTGGACTTCAGAACTAGAGTGGAACGGGTGGCGCTGAGGAAAACTATCTTCAGGCGGCGTCAAGAATGCGAAGCGAGCCGAGCGGCGTTGAGGGAAAGAGCTCCTCAGGCGGCGGTAATAAAAGGATACGTACGAGCGGAGGCGCTGAAGGGAAATCATCTTCAGGAGATAATGCGGATCTAGGTAAGCAAACTCATAATAAACTGCAAATGAACACCTACATGGACAATTGACGCAAACCTTAAAAAAAAAAAAAATCAATGCACTGGTAAATGAGTCGAGATATAATATTGAGGAAAAAGGAGAAATAATATTTAAGGGAAAAGCTAGTTATTGATCACCGATTTTATTTTTTCAGTCTTGACAAAACATTCACACATGTCTCTTGGGTGTGGTTGCGAGGAGAGGAGAGGTTGGGGAGATTGAAAGGGCAAAGAGCGGGCAAGCCCCTGTGGAGGCGTACTGCGGTGGATTTGGAGCGATGTGTGGCGAGCAAGGTCATGGCACGACAGGTCAGCCGGATGATGTGTTCCTGCCATGGTCGCGGCTGTGTCGTTGAATCCGCATGGCGAGGAACTCGACATGGTGTAGGGAATGTTTTGGGTGTGTCCGGTCCTGGTGATATGGGCCTGCTGGGGGTACTTCGGAAAATCATTGCAGAGCTTTGGCTGCAAAAACAGATGAGACAGTGTGTTCAGGGGGTCAGCAGCAGGTGCTGAGAGTGGCGTGACTTGTCTGTCGGAGTTCAGCAACTAGGTAGGGGCAGATCGGTTATTCCGGCCTTGGGGAATCTCATCAGGAGAATTGGGCTCACATTATGACAAGTATTGCTTGCTTGACAGGATGTGTTGTTGATGCAGAGCCCGGAAGGAATAGAAGGTGTTGTATAAGTTCAGTTTCAATGCTAAGCCCACTCAGCTGTAGGAACCCGGAATGACCGGGCCCTACAAGAGATGGTAGGTGGCGAGCTAAGGGTTAAGGTAAGACAACCCCAAGATATCTTGATTCCTTTACTGTATAGTAACGATGGAGTGGCAGCTGATCTAGGAGCGATGGTGTTGCCTCTTTGGCTCCCGCAGTGAGTCTGCCTGTCATTCTCCTACAGTGATCTTAAGATGGGGTGTATAATCATCGTGTTTTTTTCATGTTGACATCGGTGGTGAAGAAAGTAATGCTAAAGCAATACGTAGCTCTTGCCAGAAATGGGAAGACAACACGGAATTTGAATGTCTAGTGTGGCAAGAAGAGATGAATAATCAGATAAGGCAATGGACAACTTACATGTATTATATAGTGTGTGGGAGATATATGCATTAACAAAAGAATTTACAAGTTAGGTAGAATATAACAATAGATAAATAGAATAAATCAGCCAATATATTCAGTAAACATTACTTATATAAAGGCTGGGGTACATTGTGTGGTGTGTGTGTGTGTGTGTGTGTGTGTGTGTGTGTGTGTTTGGTGTACATATAATATATAATACTTATAATAAAAACAAAAATATACTTCATATATATATATATATATATATATATATATATATATATATATAGAGATATATATATATATATATAATAAGATATATATATATATAAATATATATGCTAGATATATATTATATATGTGGTTTGTGTGTGTGGTGTATGTGGTGTATAATGGCTCTAATTGAATCATAAGAAAACCGATATATTATCGGCAGGTCCAGGGAAAACTCAGTGTCGATTCTCGGCTTTTATTGAAAGAACAGACACGTAGTTTTAATTATCTTGTTCGTGGTAGGTCGTGGCGGAGGCGGCATCAGCTCATACGGGCTAAGGGGGGAAGGTTGCTCGCGGTCAAGGAACGGACTCGGGACTGGACTCCTTCGGGTCTTGCTGGGTCGCTTTAACCCTAGGGCGGTGGGGACACAGCTGTTTCCCTTTGCTACTCTCCAAGCTTTTCCTGTTATCGCCGAAGGTGAGGTCATGACCCAGGCGGGCGACAGCTGCCCGGGCCGAGTCTCTGATAATGGGATGTCACACCAGCTCAGGCAGATTCCACTATTAATAGATGTCACAGTGTGTGTGTGTGTGTGGTGTGTATGTGTGTGTGTGTGTTGTGTGCTATTGGGTGTGTGTGTGTGTGTGTGTGTGTGTACATCTACACACACATACACACACACACACACACACAAACAACACACACACACACACACACACACACACAACACACACACAACACATACGCACACACCACACACATATATATATATACTATATATATATATATTATATATAATAATAGATATATATTATATATAATATTTATATGTATGTATGTATGTCTATGTATATATATATAATATATATATATAATATATATATATATATATATAGATATTATATATATATATATATGCAATGTATATATATATATATATATATATCTAATATATATGATATATATATATTATATAATATATATATATTGTGTGTGTGTGTGGTGTATGTGTGTGTGGTAGTGGTGCGTGCATATGTAGAAGATAGATAGGCAGATATATAGATGTCCGCTTTATCTATAATCATAATTATTTAAACATAGGGCATAATAAAATAAAAACGGAAAATTGGAGTGTTTTTATTATTCGAATGCCAAAATGAATAGAAAACAAACACATACATTGGAAAAAATACAACGAAAAGGGAAATGTTGTACAAAAGAGTTTAACCCAATGAAAGACAGGGCGATAACCGAAAAAGGCAGTAAGCAATACTGATTTATGAAATCTTTTATACAAAAAGTAATCAAGTGGAGGAGGAAAGCGTATTGCCTTTCTCTATTATTTGTATGAGTAAGATGGAATAATGTAATAACGTACTTATATAGATGCATGTATGTGTTCACCCTCTCTTTGTATGCGTTCGCGCGGTTGTGTATCTGTGTTTGTATGGTATATGCGTTTGTTTCTGTATTGAGAGGGAGAGAGAGAGAAAGAGAGAGAGAGAAGAGGTTTGTGTGTGCTTGTGTGCGTGTGCGTGTATATGGAATATATGTGAGTATAATCTCTCCTCTCTCTCTGCTCTCTCTATCTATTATCTATCTCCGACAATTGGCACATAAAATATTTTATATGTAATTATTATCAAAACAATTCCAGGCTGACTACATTGCCTGAAAGCTAAGTTGAGCATTAAACGCTGGTTTTTTTTCCTTTCTTTTTAACATTACCTTTAGCGTCTCATAATTAAATCCACCTTTCATGATATTGTCACGTTCCTTTCAAATTATGCTTCCTCTATTGAATAGAGTGGTTTGTTCGTTACATAGTTCATACTATCAATACTCGACACAATCGCCTGCTTCGTGAAGTGTTTTTGTGTGTGTTATGTGTGTTTGGTTCCATAAACACCCAAGTCCCTAAAAGGCGAAAGAATCAATCTGTGAAGCTAAAACAAAAAATCATTCTGGAGGTTTAGGTAATTCACCACCACTAAAAGTAGCTGAAGAAAACTATCAATGAATCCACAGTTTTATTCATTATCGTTGCAAAAACCAAGATAATAACTTTTTTTTTTTTTCGTCTCGCGAGGATTGCTGATATAAAATAATTTTCAAATCGTTAAACCGTGAGTGATGATGTTCCATTAATTACCCATGGAATTCATACATATAAATATATGTACGCTCTATTCTCTATACATTCCTCGCATATCTACATTTCCCACTGTATCTCTGATCCTCTGTATATACATCTCTCCTTGCATCTCTGCTTCCATATCAGTATAGCTAATTTTTCATCTCTCTCTTTCTCTCTCTCTCCATTTATTCACAGTTTCTTTTTTCACTGGTTTCTGTGTATCTCTTTTTTACAACTGAGCTATTGTGGTATATAATATTCTCGTTATTTTTTCTGTTTTATGTTCTGTATCTATATTTAGGGACTGACTTTATAGGAGCATAAAAATATATATTTTTGTTGTTTGTGTTGATACCTTTTTTTTATTTTCATACTCTTTAGTGTTACTCCTCCATTTATTATAATATTATATATATATATATATATATATATTATTATATATATATATTAATGTATATATATATATCTAATATATATTATCTATACAAACCATAGTAATATATATATTATATAATATATATATCTATATATATATATATATATATAATATAATACATATATACAGATATATACACCTATCATATAACTTTATATCATTTTCTTGTCTAATATTGGTATTCATGCTGATATAATTTACTCTGTCAAAACAGAGGCTAGCAAATTATTAGGTTCTATCAAGACATCCGACACCACTCCGGAGAAAACACGAATTGAAAAAGGAAATGGGTATGTCACACGATCAACAGACCTTGTCAAGGACAACTATAAAAGCATTATGCAAGGAAAGGAGAGGCAGACAAAAGAGAGATGCGAGGGACAATATTCCAATCGGACAGCTGGCGCCGACACCCTGAGGAATGCAGAGGACAGGGAAAGATAAAGCGAACTGGTTGCTGGATCACCGTGGACCCCAAGCGGTCGATGGGACTAAGGGATAAGGGAAAGTGAAGTGATATTTGTTGGGGAAAATTCAGGCTCTTTAAAACCTTTCTTTTATGTCAAAGAGCGCTCATTATAATCGGAAAAATGCATCGGATTTATACAAAGTATTTGAATCTGACACTTTTTTCACTATAAAAATATAAAACAGGTAGATATATATAGCTGGCACAACTGCTCACGCCATGCCATAAACATTTTCAAATCTTTCATTCAGTCTTCCAACAGTTACTATCCAATCTTGGCTATGGGCAGGAATAGAAAATACCGATTTTAGTTAATGCGGTATAAAATTATTGAAAAACAAAATAACCGAGTGAACGAGCTGATACACCTGTAAGTTCATATGGATAATTTTCAATATATATTTATCTATTTATTTTGTTCACAAAGTGTTTTTTTTTCGCTAGAAAGCAAGAATGAGTGTCAATGTAGGCAGTTGCAATAGTTTTGAATGTTCGTTGCCGAAACCCTGTCTAGTGAGAGATAAAAGTGTTGCATATGTGACGGCCCTCTAACCTATGGCAAATTACATTCGAGTGACGGTGATAAGTGAAATGAAATTCAATTTTCTTACCCAAGCTATAATATGACAGAAAAGTCTATTCCCTTTTCTACCTCTTTCTTTCCCACTTCCTTCCTGCCGCGGTTTCCTACAACTCTATCTGTCTCTCTATTCTATGAAGACTTGCAGTTACTCTCAATAAAGCATAAAAGTTAAAAGTTGGTAAAAACTTGTTAATAGTCTAGGACAGGGGTCTCAAACTCATTTTAGCTCAGGGGCCACATAGGGGAAAATCTATTCCCCAAGTGGGCGGACCGGACTTTCACTTTCTTTAAATATCCACAGAAACACAGTGGGATTACCCACTGTTTTATTTTACTCCTGAAACCTGGCATCTTTAGCTTTCACAAGTGCATCAATATAAGGATCAACATCCTGAGTGGCAGCCAGTTTCAGGATTCATTCAACGTGCTTGTGCGTGAGCCTTGGCGCAAGCTTTGTTTTGTGATGTTCCATTACAGAGAATACTTGCTCACAAAGATATGTGATTCCAAACATGCCAAACACTTTTGCAGCAAGGGCTGTCAAGCTGAGGGTAACCTGGCAAGAGGTGTGGTAAAACGTGTCCAAGCCAGGAGCGCCGCACACCTTGCCCTTCAATTCTGAGTCACACTGCAGTCTATTATTTCTAGTTGATGTTGAAGGGCAGGGGAATCAGAGCCATGCACGCTGACTGGCGAGCAAAAAACTTTGAAGTCCTTCTCCAGTCACCAAAAATCTGGAAGCGTTTGTCAAACTCCGACAATAGTCCCGTATTTAATCTTTAAAACGCCCATGTCTGCGGCATGTTGGTCGCGCACACATCTTTCAGGACAAGGAAATTGAGCAGCATCACAACCGCGAGTTGTGTCTCCCACAAAAATGACAGCTTCAATTGAAACGCACATATGTGTAATAGTACCGCGCCCTCTGCAGCATTTTGTTCAAGTTATTCGGGTTCTGTAACATCCACATAAATGCAAGGTCCTGCATCCATTCTGTGTCTTTTTTTCACTTAAATTCTAAACTGGTTTGCCCTTTTTTCCATGAACTATTTGATTTCCCTCTTAAATTAAAGAAGCGCCCTCAGCACAGACCTTAACTGTAACATCTTACCTCAGTGTGGTATGGCAGGCATTAGTTGTGGTCTTTCTTCTCTGAGAAGGCTGTCAAAAGGACGAGATTCAGGCCTCTAGATCGGGCATGAAATTTACCAGTTCGGAACGACCAAACTCCATGACATTTATCATATTCAATGACTTGCAAACACAATGCCTCCTGATGCAAAATAAATGAAAAGTCCAAAAAAATCATGTCCTCCATTTGCAGCCTGCCCACCTTCTCCTGAATTTTGTCCCAACACCGCTTTTCTCCCGGTCATTGAAGGTGCACCATCTGCGTAGCCAGGCTGACAGCGCGAGACCAGTCCACTCCAGCCCTGTCAGCGCTCCGCACGGAGGGCGGTTGAAAAATATCAGCTGCTGTTGTGGTGTCCGTCATTGCACCAACTCACGAAAACTCCGCGGGTGACGTCAAAGTGTCATCAAACTCGCGGATGAATATCGCCAGTTGCGCAACATCGGTAATGTACGTGCTTGCATCGATTGACAACTGAAAACAACAATAAATGACTTACTTTGCGCTTCAATGGCTGTCAAATCCACGCAAGATCAGAAATCCTGTCTGCAACTGTGTTTCTTGGCAGGCTGATATTTGCAAAAGCATGACGCTTATCAGGGCACAACAGTCTGTGCAGCACGTCAGGCATGCATGGTTCTTCACAAATTCATCCTCACTAAAGGTTTTGAAGCCAGTGCAAATGTCATTAGCAATAAGGTAGCTGGGCTTTCACCTGCCAGCATCACTTATTTCTCGGCACGAGAAAAAAAACACAGACTGGGGCTTCTTAAGAGCCGTCAAAGTTCATTACCTTTCTTAGTCTTCCTGCTGTAATTGACAAGATTTTTGTATTTTTTCGCATGAAGAGTCTCATAGTGGCGTCGAAGGTTATAATTCTTTCAGCCACTGAAACATGCTGTGAACATACCAAACACACAGGTTTCCCACTCTGCACTCTGTGCCCACTTTTCTCTTTTTTGCCAGAGACATGTTGGGGCAATGAGGGTGCCAAAGCATGTAATGTTCAAAGTAGAAGACGTATTTCAGCTAGCTCCAGGCCAGCGTGTCAGTTCCTACTTGCTCGGCCCCGGTAGAAATAGTGCGTTTACTTGTTTGATTGTTTTTAAACAACAATCGGCGACACTTGTACTAAATCACCAATGCAGCCAATTACGAGTATGGCTGTCACGCCCGTTTGCCCGGGCCTTGATTACGAAAAATATTTCAAGTTATCTTATTTTGCTGTTTGCGCACCACTCGGTGTTACTTAAGCTTTTGAGAGAAACACCTACCCTAAACGCAGAAGCAACAAACACAAAGTCTTGTGCCACAAGAGCTACCCTGGAGCCCGGGGGCCTTCTTCACCGTTTGTCACATGTAAAACAGATTAAAACCCATCTTAAGATCATGCGGAGAGGACTGGCAGCTCCCTGTGGGAGAGGGAGCAACCCCACACTCCTGGGAGCAGCGCACCCACTTTACTATAGGTAAAGGGTAAGACATCTTTTTTGCTTTCATTGGGCCATACACTACACAAAACAAACATAATAGTGAATATATATATATATTTTAAAATTATATATAATGTATATAATATTAAAAATTTTAAAATTATAATAATACATAATACATATAATATAAAACATATAATATATATATATAATATTAATATATATTATAAAATATAAGTAACATATTACTATATATATATATAATATTATATATAAAATATATATTATATATATATGAATATATATATATATATATTATATAAAATTTAAATATATATTTTATATATATATATATATATTATATTATATATATATATATGTGTTGTGGGGTGTATTATATATTAAAATATAACACACACACAAAATAATATATATATATATAATATAATATATATTATATATATATATATAATATATATATATATATATATATATATATATATATATATATATATTTTTTTATATATAAGGAATATTTTAATAATTATTATATATTATATATAATATATTATAATATTATATTATAATATTTTAATATAATTATTCATCTTTTTAGTTTTGTGTGTGTAGTAGAGTGGCCCGAATGAAAGCAACAAAGATGTCTTGCCCTTTACACTTAGTAATGATGGAGTGCGATGCCCAGGAGTGTGGGTTGCTCCCTTTTCCCCACGGGGAGTCTGCCACATCCCCGCAGTGATTTTAAAGTTTTATAATCTGTGTTTAGAATGGCCCCTCGGTAAAGAAAAAAAGTGTTAGAAAAATACTTAGTTTTGGGGAAGTGGAGGCAAAACACTTTGAATCCCCAGTTTGGGTAGAAGAGATGAAAAACGGGAAACCAAGGACGTGCTAAATGCATGTGAAAAACAGAAGATTATACATTTTATGCAAAATTAACGTAGATAAAAATAGAAAAAACATCAGATAAAATTTTTAGTAACTTTAATTTTAAAATCTTCCGGGTTTCAAAAGATGGCCCCCAAAATCATTTAAATTTATGTAGTTAAAAACCATAAAAAATAGGGGCCCCGGTGGCCCCCCCGTATCGAGTTTACTATTTGATGAGTGTAAGGTCCCAAGACTACGATATTTTTTTGACTCAGAATAGAGTGAACGGGCGGCGCTGGGAAAACTATCTTCGGGCGGCGTCACAAAATGCGACAGCGAGCGGCTTTGGGGGAAGGACTCAGGCGGCGGTAAAAAAGGATACGACGAGGGGGGCGCTAAAAGGGAAATCATTTTCAGGAGATAAGGGGATTAGTTAAGAACTCATAAACTGAAAAGAACACCTACATATGACAATTAAAACGCAACCTTAAAAAAAAAAAAAATCAATGCACTGGTAAATGATCAGATAAAAATTGCAGAAAAAGAGAAAATTTAAGGAAAAGCTATTTATTGATCCCCGATTTTATTTTTTTCAGTTTTGACAAACCTTCACACATGTCTCTTGGGTGGTGCGAGGCGAGGGAGGTTGGGGAGATGCACGGAAAAGAGGGGGCCGCCCCTGTGGGCGTACGCGGTGTTTTGGGAGCGATTGGGGCGAGCAAGGTATGGCACGATAGGCAGCAGGATGATGTTTTTCCCCATGGTCGGGTGTGCGATAAACCGCATGGCGAGGAACCGAATGGTGTGGGATTTTTTTGGGTGGTCCGCGCCCTTTGGGTGTATGTGGCCCCTGCTTGGGCCTGGGAAAATATGCAGAGCTTTGGCTGCAACAGATGAGACGGGGTGTTCAGGGGTCAGCAGCGGGTGTGAGAGTGGCGGACTTGTTTGTGGAGTTCAGCAACTGGGTAGGGAGCATCGTTACCGGCCTTTGGGGACTTTCCATCAGGGTTTGGGCCACATTATGACAAAGTATGCTGTTTGACAGGATTTTTGTTGAGCAGAGCGGGAAATTTAAAAGGTGTGTATGAGTTCAGTTTATGCAAGCCCCCAGCTGTAGGAACCCGAATGAGGGCCTACAAGAGTATGGTAGGTGGCGAGTAAGGGTGTAAGGTAGAAAAAAACCAAGATTTTGATTCCTTAGTATAGTAACGATGGAGTGCAGCTCCCTCCTAGGAGGAGGGTTGCTCTTTGGTCCCCAGGAGTCCCCTGTCTCCCCTACAGTGATCTTAAGATGGGTTAATCACGTGTTTTTCAGTGACAATGGGTGGGAAGAAAGGAAATGACAGCAATACAAGCTTTTGAAAAGGGGGGATAGACAACAAGAATTTGAATGTCTAGTGTGGCAAGAAGAGATGAATAATAAATAAAAGAATGGAATACTTACAGTATATATATGGGGTGGGGAAAATATGATTAAAAAGTTTTTACAAGTTATATTTTATTAAATAGTAAATAAAATAACATCAGCATACATTTTTCAGTAACATTATTTAATAAAGCTGGGGTACTTGTGTTGTGTGTGTGTGTGTGGTTGTTTGTGTGTACAAAAATTTAATATATATTATAATAAACAAAAATTTACATCATATATATATACATATATATATATATATATATATATATTATATAAAATAATATATATATATTTATTTTATATGTTTTAATATACAAAAATCATATTTTATTATATATTATATATAAATATAAATATATATATTATAATTTATATATAGAAAATATATATATATAATTATATAAATATATATTATAAAATTATATGAAATTTTATATTTTATATGTGTGTTTGTGTGGTTGGGTGTGTGTGGATAAGGTCCAAATTTTAATTATACTGAAAACCTCTTATTATTGGCGGGTTCCAGAGGAAAAACAAGTTGATTCTCGGTTTTATTGAAAGAACAGACATGTATTTTTAAAATTGATTTTGTCTGGTGTCGTGGCGAGGCGGCATCAGCTCCACGGGTAAGGGGGAAGGTGCTGCGGCCCAAGGAACGGACCGGAATGACTCTTCGGGTCTTGCTGGGTCGTTTTAACCCTAGGCGGGGGGACACAGTTTTTCCCTTTTGCTACCCCCCCAAAAGCGTTTCTGTTTTCGCCCAAGGGGAGGTCATGACCCAGGCGGTCGACAGCTGCCCCGGGGGTCTCTTTATTAATGGAGTCACACCAGTTCAGGGAGATTCCACTATTAATAGATGTCACAGGGGTGTGGGGTGTGTTGTGTGTGTGGTGTGTGTGTGGGTGTGTGTGTGGTACATTACACACACATACACAACACACACACACACAACAACACACACACACACACAACACACACACACACACACACACACACCACACACACACATAATATTATATATATATATATAATTATATAATAATATATATATAATAATATAGTATATGTATTATTATATATATAATAATATTATATATTATAATATATTTTTATATTATATTTGTGTGTGTGTTGGGGGTGGCGTGCATATGTAGATGATAGATAGGCAGATATATGATGTCCTTTTATCATATAATCAATAAATACATAGGGCATGACAATAAAATAAAAACGTAAATGAGGTTTTTATTCTTCGAATTGCCAAAAGAATAGAAAACAAACACAACATGAAATACAACGAAAAGGGAAAAAATTGTTAAAAAAGGGGTTTTCCAATGAAGACAGGGGTAAAAACCCAAAAAATCTAGCAATATGATTAATGAAATTTTTATACAAAAAGTAATTCAAGTGGAGGGAAAAAGGTATTTCCTTCATCTATCTTTGTTGGTAAGAGGGGTAATGTAATAACGCTGATATAGATGCAGTATTGTTACCCCCTTTTGTATGCGTTGCGGCGTGTGTATCTGTGTTTTTTTTGTGATAGCGTGTTTCTGTATGAGAGAGAGAGAGGGAGAGAGAGAGAGAGAGAGGAGAGATGAGAGATGAGAGAGAAGAGGAAAAAGAGAGAGGAGAGAGAGAGTTTGTGGGTGCTTGGGTGCGGGCGTTATAGAATATATGTGAGTTAACTCTCTCTCTCTCTCTCTCTCTCTATTATCTATCTGACAATTGGCAATAAAATTATTTTATAGTAATATTATCAAAAAAAATTCCAGGCTGACTACATTTTCTGAAAGTAAGGAGCATTAACGCTTTTTTTCCTTCTTTAAATACCTTTTGGTTCATAAAAACCCCCCCCTTCATGATATTTCACGTTCCTTTCAAATTATGCTTCCGATATTTAATAGAGTAGTTTTCGTTAATATTTCTATATCAAAATGACACAAAAGCCTGCTTACGTGAAGTGTTTGTTGTGGTGTATGTGGTTTGGTTCCATAAACACCCAATTCCCAAAAGGGAAAGAATCAATCGTGAAGCTAAAAAAAAAAATCCTTTTTGAGGGGTTTTGGTAATTCACCAAACTAAAATAGCTGAAGAAAACTATCAGTGAATCAAGTTTTTTATATCGTTGCTAAACAAGATAATAACTTTCGTCTCGCCCAGGATGCGATAATAAAACATAATTTTCGAATCGTTAACGAGAGTGATGATGATCCCATTAAAACCCCCCTGGGGAACATACATATACATAAGTATCGCTCTTTTATCTCTTACATTCCTTGCCCAAACCATTTCCACTGTATCTCTGCATCTCTGTATTACACTCTCCCCGCACTCTGTTCCCCATCAGTATAGTAATTTTTCATCTCTCTCTTTTTTCTCTCTCCCCTTTTTTCACCGTTTTATCACGGTTATGTGTATCACTTTTACAATTGAGCTATGTGGTAGAAATTCTGTTATTTTTTTCCCTTTAGTTCGTATATATATTTAGGGCTGACTTATAGGGGCAAAAAGCAATATTTTTTGTGTTGTTTATACCTTTTTTATTTTTATACTCATTTTAAATGTTTCTCCTCCTTATTATATATATATTATTTTATATATATATATATATATATATATATATATATAATATTATATATATATAATATATAATATTATATATATATATATATATTTAAAATATTTATATAATATTTGGGAAATAAATTAATATTAAAAATTTTATATATATATATAATATATATATATATATATATATATATATAAAATATATTATATACAAATATACACCTCTCATATAATTTATATAATTTTCCCTTTTCTAATATTGGTATTTCATGCGATATAATTGTACTCTGCAAAAAAAAAGAGCATAGAAATATTGGGCTATCAAGACCCCCTCACCCCTCCCGGGGAAACACGAATGAAAAGGAAGGGGGGATGTCACACGATAACAGGCCTTGTCAGGAAAACATTTAAAAACATTTTGCAAGGGAAGGGAACAAAAAAAGAGAGGGAGGACAATATTCCAACGGACGCTGAGCGAACCCCAGGAAGGGAGGGACGGGAAAAATAAAGCGAACGGGTTTCTGGATCATCCGTGGCACCCCAGCGGTCGATGGGACTAAGGGATAAGGGAAGTGAAGTGATATTTGTGGGAAAATTCAGGCTCTTTAAAACCTTTCTTTTATGTCAAAGAGCCGGTCTCATTATCATCGGAAAAATGCATCGGATTTATAACGAAGTGTTTGAATCTGAACACTTTTTTCACTATAAAAATATAAACAGGTAGATATATATAGCTGTCACAACTGTCTGCACGCCATGCCATAACATTTTCAAATCTTTCATTCAGTCTAACAGTCTACTATTAATCTTGGCTATGGGAGGAATAGAAAATACCGATTTTAGTTATGCGGTATAAATTATTGAAAAACAAAATAACCGAGTGAACGAGCTGATACACTAAAGTTACATGGATAAGTTTTCACTATATATTTATCTATTTATTTTGTTCACAAAGTGGTTGTTTCGCTAGAAGCAAGAATGAGTGTCACATGTAGCAGTTTGCAAATAAGTTTTGAATGTTCGTTGCCGAGAACCCTGTTCTTAGTGAGAGATAAAAGTGTTGCATATGTGAGAGACCATCTATACCTATGGCAAATATACATTCGAGTGGGTGATAAGTGAAATGACAATTCCCTTTTCTTACCAAGCTAAAATTATGACAGAAATGTCTTATTCCCTTTTCTACCTCTTTCTTCCCACTTCCTTCCGCCTTGGGTTTCCTACACCTCTTACTGTCTCTCTATTTACTGAAGACCTTGCAGTTACCTTCAATATAAGCAAAAAGTTAAAAAGTTGTTAATAGTCTAGGACGGGGTGTCAAACTCATTTAGCTCAGGGGCCACATAGGGGAAAAATCTATTCCCAAGTGGCCGGACCGGACTGTTCATTTTCTTTAAATATCCACAGAACACAGTTTGGGATTTTACCCCCACTGTTTATTTTACTCCTAAAACCTGGCATCTTTTAGCTTTCACAAGTGCATCAATATTAGGCATCACATCCTGAGGGGCAGCCAGTTTCGGGATGTCATTCAAGTGCTTGTGCGTGACCCTTTGAGCGCAGCTTTGTTTTTTTGATGTTCATTACAGAGAATACTTGCTCAAAAAGATATGGATTCCAAACATGCACAAACACTTTTGCAGCAAGGCTGTCAAGCTGGGGTAACCTGGCAAGAGTGCTGGTAAACGTTCCAAGCCAGCTGCGAAAACTTGCCCTTAAAAATCTGAGTCACACTGCAAGTCTTTTATTTCTAGTTGGATGTTAGGGGCAGATCAGAGCCATTCACGCTAAATGGCAGCAAAAAACTTTGAAGTCCTTCTCCAGTTCCCAAAAATCTGGAAGCGTTGCTCAACTCCCGCAATAGTCCCGTTATTTTATCTTTAAACCGCCTCATGTCTGCGGCATGTTGGGTCGCGCACACATCTTTCAGACAAGGAAATTGAGCAGCATCACCACCCGCGAGTTGTGTCTCCCACAATGACAGCTTCAATTTGAACGCACATATGCTGTCATAGTACCGCGCCCTTGCAGCATTTTGTTCAAGTTATTCAGGTGTTCTGTAACATCCACAATAAAGGGCAAGGTCCTGCATCCAATTCTGTGACTTAAATTCTAACACTGTTTGCCCTTTTTTTCCATGAACTATTTGATTTCCCTCTTAATTAAAGAAGCGCCTCAGCACAGCACCAAACTTAACCATCTTACCTCAGTGTGGTATGGCAGGCCATAGTTGGGTCTTTTTCTCTGGAGGCTGTCAAAAAAAGACGATGATTCAAAGGGCCCCAGATCGGATGAAATTTTTCAGTTCGGACGACCAACTCCAGAATTTTCATCTTTAATACTTGCAACACAATGCTCCTGATGCAAAATACATGAAAGTCCAAAATCATGTCCTCCATTTGGGAGCTGCACCTCTCTGAATTTTTGCCCAACACCTTTCTTTTCTCCCCCGGTCATTGAGGTGACCATCGTAGCCAGGGTGACGCGCGAGACCAGTCCACTCCAGCCCTGTCCAGCGCTCGACGAGGGCGGTGAAAATTCAGCTGCTGTTGTGGGTTTGTCTTGGCACCAACTCCACGAAAATCCTCGGTGACGGTCAAAGTGTCATCAATCGCGAAAATATCGCCAGTTTCGCAACATCTGTAATGTCCGTGCTTTCATCGATTGCAACTGAAACACAATAAATGACTTTACTTTGCGCTTTAATTGGCTGTCCAAATCCTCCGCAAGATCAGAATCCTGTCTGCAACTGTGTTTCTGTTCAGGCTGATATGTGCAAAGCCTGGACAGCTTATCAGGGCACACAGTCCCTGTGCAGCCTTAGTATGCATGTCTTCACAAATTATCCTCCTAAATGGTTTTGAAGCGTGCAATTTCTTAGCAATAAGGTAGCTTGGCTTTCACTGCCGTCATACTTATTTCTCGGCTTACGAGAAAACACAGACTGCTGCTTCTTCAGACCGTCAAAAGTTCATTTACCTTCTCTAGTCTCTGCTGTCCTTGCAAGTTTTTTTGTATTTTTCGGCAATGAACGAGTCTCATAGTGGCGTCGAAGGTTATAGTCTTTCAGCCCTGAAACCTGCTGTGAACATAACCAAACCACAGGTTTCCCACTCTGCACTCTGTGCCCACTTTCTCTTTTTTTGCCAGAGACATGTTGGGGCAATGAGGGTGCCCAAGCGTGGTAATGTTCAAAGAGAAGACGTTTCTCAGCTTAGCTCCAGGCACTTTCAGGGCCTACTTGCTCGGCCCGGTCAGAAATAGTGGCGTATTACTTGTTTGATTGTTTATAACAAAGATTGCGAACACTTGGTACTAAATCACCCATGACCAATTACGAGTATTGGCTGTCACGCCCGTGTGCCCTTTTCCTGATTACGAAATTTCACGTTATGTTATTTTGCTGTGCGGCATCCACTCGTGGTTTAAGATTTTGATGAGTAAACACCTTACCCTAAACGCCAGAAGCAACAACACAAAGTCTTCGTGCAAAGATCTACCCTGGAGCCCGGGGCCTCCCGTCTCGCTAGACATTATGTTTCTTGAAAGTTCTAAAGTAAATAAAGTAAAATCCTGTAATTACAGAACATTTTGTGCTTTGCCAGCCACCTTCATTGCATTTGTTTTTTGGCAAGGTGACACCAGGCTAACAGTAGTTTGTAGTCAGCACGCCCCACCTCGACCCATCAACTCTTTTCTACACCAGGGTGAGCCCTTTGGGCCTTTGACCCTGGTAGGGAGGCCCAGTAAGTCCTGGGCGTCCTTTGGGCGCACTTTTCTCCACTCTAATTTTTTCCCCTAATGGGACTTTCCTGGCCTGCCGGCGTTTCTTCGTGAGCTTCCCGTATTCGCTTGGGGGGTGTGCATCTACTTACCGTCCTTCGCCTATTCAAGTTTCTGCGTAAGGAAGTTCCTCCATATAATCAATCCTCTCTGTGGTAACTGGAGACGCACCAGGCTTCCCCCTGGGGGGTAGAGACGAATACTGAGTCATCTCTTAGCTATTGATGTTAGGTCGATACCAAAAGGTAAGAGCCTTGATCCCTTCAGGACCTGGTCCGATTCCCCAAGTATGGTTCTACCCCGGCTACCCCTTCTCCTCCTCAAGGAGGAGGGGCGACTCCCTACCACTCCTTGACAAACTCGACCCTGACAAGGGGGGGGAGGAACGCCCCACTAACGACCAAACGGAAGACCACTTTTCAAAATCAAACAGAGATGCAAGGTTTCGCGAATGTAAATGCGTGAATTGAAAATCAATCGCTTTTGAATGTGAAACCCCTTTATCTCAAAAAGGTCCTTTGATTGTCAAGTGGACGGCGATTTTGATTTTGTCAAAAAATTGCGAGATGGAGCCTCCTTTTTTAAAGTCAATACAACTCCCAGATTAGGCTTTCACTTTAAGCTGACGCAAATTCATGATCTTCGATTTAAGTAAACTTCCCTATTGGCCCAAATACCTGTAATTGAGTAATCTTTTCCAGGGAATTTGGATGATGGAAGAAAGTGAAATTCTTGAGAGCATGAAGGCCCAGACGTAAGTGACGTTCATTGTATGACAAAGAGGACGGGAATGTCAACGAAAACTGGACTGTGTTTTTTTTGACCTTTGCTTTGAAAATAAATTCCAGAGTATGTCAACGTTTGGTTATAACGTGTACAAGTCGACTTATTCCAAAAGCCAATGCATTGTCATAGATGCCAAAAATTCGGACACACCTCCATTAAGATGTGTGATAGAAGACGCGAGTAATTTGGTTTGCCGAAATGTGCTGAAGCCCATGCACCATCACATGTCCTAAGCCGAATTTCCCAATGTGGCTCACTGTGGAGGTCCGCCATCAGTCATGATCTGCTGATGTATCGTCCTGAATAAGGAGACTGAGACATTAGTCATATGAGAAAGTGCGGGGAGCATGAAGTTAGTTATACCGAAGCTCAGAGGAAAGTGGAAAGTTTGACACACAAACCCGATACTTCCTATGGTGAAGCGTAACTAACATCACCCCCTAGTGCGATATGTCCAGTCAAACAGCTTGCAGCCAAGGATAAGGAAATTGCTGACCTCAACAAACGGTTAACGAATTAAATATTAAAGTTTATCATTGACCCAATTGGTTGATCAAATGACTGCATCAACCCATCTTAACATCATCAGGAGGATAATACTGAACACAGTCCGGAGCGCACTCCCGTCCGGGCTACTCCTGTGAGGACTTCGTCTGCTCGCGCTCGCTTCTCGAGAGAGAACAGATCGCAATCTGTCAGTCGTCCCCTCGCCAGGAGGTGCCAGGACTGGAGGCTTCTGTCTCCAAACATCGAGAGAGGTCCCCCCGGAAGCAGGGAGAGGAGGCGTCCTCCCTCCCTAGAAAAAGGAAAAAAAACTGGTGGACAGGCACTTCAAACCCTCATAAAACATAATCTTCCGCGTCGACCATTATACATGGAACTGTCCCGAAGTCTTAGATCTAAAGTAATGACCTTAAATATTAACTCGTCCTATGCTCCCGATATTATAGGTTCTCAAGAAACGCACTTAACGTCACCTCGTCTCTACGAGGTCGTTTCGCTGAGGAACTACCATTTATTTCGGAAGGTCGTGAGGGTAGGGGTGGAGGCGGAGTCACCCATGTACTCCACCGAAGCCTCCTTTTACAGAAGGGACTATTGATTCACTTTGGAGTTTGTCGCATGCAAAGTAAAATTATGGCACGTATCTGGCTGATGGTTCACTTTATTGTCGCCTTGATGCAGTGATAGCCTTATGATGAGCTTCTTTGCTCTTCAGGAACGTCTGCCACAAAATCAAGTAATTTTAGCTGATTTTAATGCTCATCATACGTTATGGGGTTCCTGCGGGTGGATGGTTAGAGGTGAGCAAGTAGTTAGTTGATTAATGATTCTGATCTAGTCCTTCTGAATGATTGGTAGTCCGACATCGGGTGGATCTATAATCCGGTAATTTGAGCTTTTATTGCTTATCACTGGTCTCTTCATCAATAGCAGCCAATTGCCTGTGGCACACCATTTGACGCCTCGTTGGGAAAACGATCATCTTCCTATTTTTGATTACTGTTCATGGACACAGTGAGAATGCCTTCAGCGCCTAAATTAACGTAAAAAGAGCAACTGGGTCGCCTTCACAGGCATCAAGTCGAACTTGTTGGAGAAACCATTGATGATAAGTAAACAATATTCAGAATTCGATTTATATAAGCTGCATTGCTATCCATTCCTAAAACTTCGACAGATAGCGTTAATCATCGAGTTTCCATGGTGGACACCAGATTGCCCGCAGGGCTGCTGTGCCGACCAAAAGGCCTACAGGCTTTTCAAAAAGAACATCACAAATGAGACTTTTGCAATTAAAAACTACAAGAGCGAGGGCTCGTAGAGTAAAAGCAGAAAAGGACCACTCACTGGCAGAGCTTTGTCTCTACAATTAACAGCATACAAATATCAGAGGTTTGGGCACTATCAATAAAATCAATAAGACAAATCACTTTTAAAAGCATAACATTCATTGAAGAGGGCAATAATTTTCGATTGCGCTAGAGACATTGGCTATGCACTCGCCAGGCAGTTCTCTCATACAAGCTCTCAGCGAATTACCAACCCCCTTCCTGACGCATCAAGAAGAGCTGATCTGCAACAAATTCCTTTGCCGCAGGAGATGACTTTGATTACAATAAAGTTCTTACATGGATGAGCTTGTCCGAGCCCTGAATCCTGTAGCGGAACATCCCCTAGGCCCCGATGAGATTTCGATATGAGATGAATAAGCATCTTAATCATGATGACATGATTAAGTTGCGAGAAGTGTACAATGAATTTCGAAAAGCCACACTTTCCACTCATGGCACTCGAACACTCATTCCCATATTGAAAGGAGTGGGATCCCGACTTGCCATCTCCCTACCGCCCAATTGCATTGACAAGTTGCTTATCGCAAGGTCATGGGAACGAACTGTTAACAGTAGCTATTGCCATTTTTTAATTCCAGTAATTTACTAGTTGGACGAGCAGTACGGCTTTTGTAAGGGACGCCCAACTCTCGATCAGTCTAGTAAGCTGTGACAGTCATATTCAAGATGCCATTGCCCAAAAAAGTTTTTTGATTTCAGTATTTTAGATATAGAAAAGCCTACGACAGTGACATTGGCGATATGCCTACTCAGAAAATTTAGCTTTTGGATTACGTGACCTGCCTTTGTTTTATTCAAAATTTCATTTTCTGACAGAACTTTTGCTGTCAAATTATTTTCCGACAATGTCACTTTTTCGGACATTTTTGTCCAGCAAACGGGGTTCCCACAAGGAAGTGTCCCTTTCACCAACATTATTTTCTATGTTGACAATGACATCTTACCAGCTCCTCCTCGAATCCTTACTACTACTGTACGCTGATGATTGTGCATTACGGCACTCAGCAATATGCAGAATTCTCAGCAATCGCATCCAATTGCACTGGATATGATTTCATAACTGGGCCTCCGTGGGGTTTTAGTTTCCATTCGAAAGAGTATTGGGGTACTTTTTTCACATAGGAGGAGCCGACATCAGCTAACTCTAGACAACCACCCAATACCTATTCAAAATTCTGATGGAAGTGCAAAGTTTCTTGGGCTACTTTTTGATAGTAGTGGAAAGACCTCATTGGCAGTTAAGAATAATTGTCAAAAAGCACTTATTTATTAAAGTGCATTTCTGTATAAATGGGGAGCTGTAGACCAGTCTTTGCTAAATGTATATAAAGCCCTGATTGGTCCTGAAGTAGATAATGGGTTAATCGTGTATGGTTCGACATCGAGAACAAGTTTGAAAGGTTTGGATGCTGTTCAGCAATGCCTTTTGCGTGTGTGTCTTGGAGCCTGAAGTGCACTCGGATCGAGCGTCTTGAGGTGGCGTCAGGAGTACCTCCCCTCCGACTCAGACTCGGCACAGTTTAGCCTTGACTATGCCGCAGGTGGCTCGAGCCCTTGCCACCCAATGCAATATTGGCATTAGGCCCTTTGCCACGAGACCCATGGGGGGGGGAGAAGGGGGGGGGAGCGACCTCGTCGAGAAAGTCGATTATAGATACTCTACCATCGATACCCTGGTTCAATCAAATATAGCGCCATGTAAACCCCCATTTTTCTATCATGGAAGCGTGGCTTCCATCAGCCAGCCATGCGCCGGGAGGTGGAGGTACGCTAGAGGTTCAGAGAGATTCCTTATTAACTCTCCCTTTTTTCATATATAGATGCCGACGGCTCCACGGCAGATGAGTGTGTTGGGTGGGGTGTATGGGTACGACTGAAATGTGAACTAAAGTTCAGACTGCCGATCATACATCGATTTTGCTTGCTGAACTTTTTGCCATTGACAAAGCTATTGATTTTGCACTATCGACGACCCACGATAGAATAGTTATTTTTTCAGATTAAATCAGATTTTCAAATTAAATCCTTAGAAACCACTAAAAATGAACTGCTCGGTAATATCATTCGTAAGTTACATGGTGCCAACAAATCAATCAAGCTAATATGGGTACCAGGCCACTCTGGCATCCATGGCAATGAACAGGCTGACAAACTATCCGGGTCACTGGCGATCTGGACACTACCATAGTTGGTACAGATCTCAGGTGTTTTGTTCTCTATAAAATCAAAATACATCTGTGGCAAAGTGAGTGGGTCAAGCCTCCAACGCACACATAAAAATCAATCCCAAATATCGAACTGTGGGAGCACAGCCTACAGAAAACCAGAAGGGAGGAGGTGGTTTGGCCCCTTACTTAGGTCTGCCACCCAGATTAACCCACCTCACTCCCTATATTGAGAATAACTTCCTCCACAGTGCCTAGAGTGCCACACCATCCTCACAATAGCGCACACATTAACAATTTGCCAAAGATACAATAATAATAGAACAAATCTCAAATATTATTTTAGAAACAAAAATATTGAATTTACATCAAATCTTTTATACAACGATGAAAAAATAATAAGTAAAGTAATCGCTTTTCTAAGGGAGACAAAACTTCATGACCTTATATAGATTGATAGAATAAATAGGATCCATTAGCTTAATAACCTTGGCCACATGCCGCTGGTTGATAGCCAAGAAATCCAACAAAGAAGAAGAAGAAGCTGTTGCGAATGTTTATAACATTATAAAAATTATAATGTTTATAATAAAAAATACATCATAAATATTCATAGCATTAGTAAAAATACGTTTTTCCCGCCACTTTAGGGAAGTGAAATGTAGGTACGGTCACAAAGTCTACTAAGTGGCTCCTTTGTGGCTAAGCACTAGCAGAGCCATCTATGTGTAGAGACATTTCACAAAAAAAAACAACAGAAATCGAGCATAGCATTTTCCCCTTTTTTTTTTAATTTTCCCCGGCGGGAAAGGGTTAACATAATTGCTATTGTGCCATCCAGTGGACACATTCAGAACAGCAGTTTCTTTCATTGAAAATTTGCAGCTAATTTTAACTTCATATCATCTCTACGGATCATCTTCAGATTGAGAAATCGGCATTTATTTATCTATTTTATTTATTTATTTTTTCTTGTGTGTGATCTCACTTCATTCATAATATATTTATACGAGCATTTGCTGCGGAGCGCGTGTGTCTGTTTGTGCCGAAATGTATTTGGCGAGTGTGTGTGTGCCTTTGATTGGTGTATTATTTGCGTGAATGTGCGTAAGGTGCATTTTTGTAGTGTGCATGGGTGTATGCGTATTTATGTTTGTGGCTGGGTATGCGCATGCCTGGAATAACGTAAATGCCGTTGGTATTAGGCATGAACAACAAGGTCCCTTTCAATCAATATGTGATTCCACTGGTAAACTGATAGGTAAATCGATTGGTTGCCTGACTTGACAGACTAATTGACTGATTAGCGTGTGGCTTGACTGGCTTGGTGATTTTCATTTCTGGTCAATGATTTAGTTTACAGATTATACACTGTATCTATCTGTTCATTCTCTCTCTCTCTCTATCAAACTGCCTCTGTGGGGTGTGTGTGTGTTGTGTGGTGTGTGTGTGTGTGTGTGTTATTTTTTTGTGTGTGTGTGTTTGCGTGTGTGTGTATTTGCGTCACACACACACATACACACACACACATCACACACGCACAAAACACGCGCCCACACACACACCCCACACACACATTCATGCTAAGGTAAACACTACTAATGAATTTCCCCTTTTCCCTTTTTAAGCAGTGAGTTTTCAAACTAGAATTAAAATAAATAACTTGAAACAGATTCCAAAGGGGGTTGCAGTGGTAAACTAAATTTATCAGAAATGGGAATACGTAATTAACACAACTGTCAAAATTATTCACGTACAGATACACCTTAAATATAATGGAAATAAACTGATCCCTTTTTTGGACTTACCATACTCCACAAAAAAATTGCATGGAAAATCCAAAGCTAAAATATGCCACAGTACAGTAATTCCCGGAATCCCAAAACCTATACTACAGTTTTTGTTTGGACTCTTACCTACCATATCCCCCTAAAATATTACATGAAACAGAATCAACGCCAGCTATGTCACAGTATAGTGAATCCTGGAATCCTAAAACCTGTACTATAACTTTTTGTTAGTTTTCGTTCATCTATCTTTTTATTATAACGCTTTCCTTTTTTGTGATTTCATATTCCAGTTGACTGGGGGACTTAAAGGGTTTTAGTGGATAAATCAAACTCCGTAGAGTTAGAGATGTTGGTTTGGTAGCGTGTTACCCAACTACAGGTAATTTTCCATGTGGTTTGCATATTTTGAGGATGATTCTCGGGTGATTTGAAGTGATCCCGTAGTCACAATTAAAAGAAAAAACAATAAAAATGACATAAATGGCTGACTAAAAGGCAACATAAAAAGAGCATCCATATATACATTTATTACGCGCAAATCTTTCGAACATAACCAATTCGAAAGATAACAAAACCATACTTGAGAAAACAGAGGCAACCCGCCACAGCACGAAAAGCACCAGTCAGCCAGCAAAAAAACCCAAATGGTCTTGTCACCAAGATAAAAGCCTCTCCCACTGCCCGACCTGCTTGAATCTTTTATACTGTGGCTTCCCGCCTTAGTGAAGTTTTTAACCATAATGCAGTTCAATTGATTTATTGAATAGGTATGGTGAGTTTAGAATAAGTTTAAAATATACTAAAAAAGGTGATAAAACATACAAAAATGGGCACATAAAATAAAAATGAAGGACAATAAAGGACGAAAAAGTGAAAAGGCAGGGATCCGTGAGGGAAAAGGGAAAACCCAAAGAGAAAAAACGAGGAGAGAAACAAAACTAAAGGTGAATTAGCCGAAGACAAAGGCAAGAATAAGCCAAGGTAAGGAAGAATATAAGGTAAGTAGGTATAAGTGTGTGTTAACGTGCAGTAGAAATAGTGTAGATGTATATGTAGATCACGGACCAATGGGAAAGGTAAGTCAGAGGGTTAAAAAAAACACAGATTCATCTTATTAAAAAAACACAAAAACAGCAAAGCCACGTCATCTTGCAGGGCAAAGGATCCGTAGAGTTCCTATACAGATTCGTAGCGTCAGGGGAACAGGCGGCCCGGAAGCCTGCGGGTGACCCGCCTGATGCCCGGGGAAATTCACTACAAAGGTTCTTTAGTTAAAAGGGTATTTTATGTCTGATATCATAATCTATGTGCTGTGTAAACATAAATATTAAAGAAAGACATAAAACACCCGCCCCGTGAGCGTGCAGCATCAATCCATTCAAGTTCTATTATTATTGTTATTATTACTATTATAATTATATATTATTATATTATTATTAATACTGATATATACTAGGAAAAATGGTTCCATTACTGTGCTAAAAAGTTTGTAAGGCCCAATGCTCATCAAGAGTGCCACAGTAGATAGAAACATCAAAAAAGAAACATAATATCAATTACGAATCATTAGAAAATGACAAGCATCATCTTCCCAATACACACAGGATGCCGAGTAACAGTTCCAAATCGCTGGGTATTACAGTTTTCCCTCAAGTAGATTCGCTAAGGAACAGCCAAACCCCCCAGTATGTAAACACAGTACATCAAAAAATTAGGTAGGTTTAAACATGGTTACCAAAAAATGACAAATAAATCAGCCACTTGACAGAAGATCCCCCACACAACATGCTTTAACAAAGCGTAATTCAAGCAATGGCACCTCAACCCAGACGCTGCCCCCAAAACCCTTTCTCATAAAAACTAAAATCACCTTTCTAAACTTCCTCCAACCCTAAACTCCTTCCTTACACATTCCTACATTATCCTAATCCTCCACATCACCTGCCTCCTTCCCTAAACCCCTCGCTGCAAGCCTACAATTTAGCAATAAAATGCATGGGCTTATTGTAATGGAGTTCTCATTCAGACATGTTCAAAAGTTTGTATGTACACGAGTATGAGTGAGTATACCCTGTGCACAAGTGCACAGGTGTATGCATTTTTGTGTGTATATGTCCATGTGTGTGTGTATGCAAGAGAAGAAAAATATATAGAACCAGCCAGCCCAAGCCCAGTGCTGGTCCCAAGCCCGGATAAAATAGAGAAGGGTTTACCTAAAAGGTACACCGGCACTCCCGTGGAAAGGAACTGGGGACCCTACCACGTACTCACTCCAAGAGCTTTCATAACATAAAACTACAATTAAGTATCATGCTGTGACCACGGCGGCTCAAACATGAACCTACCGTTTAAAAAAAAGTATAATATATATATATATATATATAAAATTTTTATAAATATATATTATATAATATATATTATATAATATGCGGTTTATGTGTATATGTATGTATACGGATGCATATGTGGAGATGTGTGTGTATATGTAGTGTGTATGTATATATGTATGTATATGATGTATGTATGTTTATATATGTATATGTATATACATCATCATCATCATTCATCATATTATCTCACAAAGAGACCACCTGATGGACGGGGGTCATCCACAGGGAAGTGAGCTAGATGCCCATATAGCCTGAGATGGTAATCCCGGATTAATGCAAGTAACAGGTCCATGCCAGTCTCATGGTGTAGCCGTCAGTTGGACCATGGTCCTACCAGTTGTACCCCATGATACGGTGAAGAGACTTTTACAAAATTTTGTCAAGCTTGGTCCTTCTGCATAGGTACCAACATCTCCAAATGCTCTTGTTGTTCAAGTTCATGGCTCCTGCTGCCGCCCAATCCTTCTTGATTGACAGCCTAAGGTATGGAAAGTTCTCTGTGACTTCAATGTCCTCACTGCAAGTTTGGATCGACTGAACAGGTTCCCCTAATAGGCCCCTAAAGTCCTGAATCTTGGTCTTGATCCAGGAGACCCAAGGGCTTCGACTCATTGCTAAATGCATCAAGACCTCCAGAGATTCAGATAGGATAGCAACATAATCTGCAAGTCAAGGTGTGAGACCTTGATATTGCCCAGTGGTGCCCCACACTGACTTTGTCTAGTGGCTCTGCCCATCAACCAGTCCATGCAAGTGTTGAAAAGTGTTTGTGCAAGGACACAGCCTTGCTTCACCCCTGAATTAACAGGGCGAAGTTTGACAAGCCCCCCCCATACTTTTCTAGTACTTTCAGTACCGGTATATTAGCTTGCTATTAGGCCAATTATCCCCGTCGATTTCTCGTAAGTCGCAGAAACTCCCCTAGCGTTCCCGATGCACCAAGTCAAATACCTTCTTGAGGTCGATGTAGGCTGCAAGCATCCCATGACCAAAGTCACAATGGTGTTTCACAATTACTCAAAGTGCTAGGATATGGTCTATTGTGGACTTGCTAGGAGAGAATCTAGATTGCTCCAGTGTCTGGTGCCTTATTAGGTGGTCAAGGATCCGTTTCATAAGAATGCGGGCGAAAACCTTGCGTGGTATACTGAGCAGTGTAATGCCACGGTAGTTGCTACAGTCCCAGCAATTCCTTTCCCCTTTCAAAGAGGGATTTACCATGCCCCTCACAGGTCAGGGGGAATGGAGTGGACTACCAGATAGCAGCCATAGCAGCCATAGGTTCACCCCCAGCCTTTAGCAGTTCAGCAGGGATATCACATATCCCACTTTCCACTCTTCAGCTTAGAATCGCCATCCTACCCCCAGTTAGGGGAGGAGGTTCCTCACTGATGGGTGGGTCGGTACAGTTATTGTGATATCACTTGCATCCAAGCTGACTGTTGAGGGTTACCTAGTACAGCTGCTTAAAATACTCGCCCAACGTTCACGAACCTCAACATGATCTGAGATGATATATCCATCCACTGAGCGTACTGCAGTCATCTGCAAAGAGGGTTTAGAGTTCAGCTTCCCAAGGCCTTGGTAGGCAGGGCAAAAAGTCATTTACCAAGTAATGGCCTTCAACCTCCTCAGCAAGATTCCTGATGAAGCACTACACACCAAAAAGCGACGCAAGTCCTGATTACGATTCAGCCCGCCCATGTGATATGCTTCAATGGCCTCCAATGGCTCCAGGGAAATGAATTTTGCCTTGCCTCGAGCATACGCCTGTGGACTCCTGAGCTGCTTTGAGTGTTTTGTGTTTGAAGGACTCCCAAGAGCAGCTGGTTCATCGGTTTTCATGAATCGAACAGAGACTGCCAAACATCTATCTATCTATATGTGTATGTGTGTGTGTGTGTGTGTGTGTGTGTGTGTGTGTGTGTGTGTGTGTGTGTGTTGTGTGTGTGTGTGTGTGTGTGCGCATGTATATATGTATGTGTATATATATGTGCATGTACAGGTGTATACATAGTGAACACTAATGTGCACTCATCAATGTATGTGTACATACACATGTTCATAAGCATATGTATGGGTATCATTTATATGTGCATATATAGTCATAAGTTCATGTACGAGATATGTGTGCAGGTGGTGTTTTCCCATATATGTGGGTGCATATACGCATATGTGTGCGCATATGTCTATATATATGTAAATGCATGTGCATATGTGTAGTTGTGTATAATGTAGGAGTATGTAAGCATATCATATACTTAGGAGTATATGTAAAGATATATGCCTGCATGTGCATGTGCACAAAAATGAACATATGCGTAGTACTATGTCTGCAATAGGCGTATATACGCATAAATGAAATCAGTGTGTAAAATATAATCACACATATAGGCACTTCTGAATCTCAAACCCATGCTCACGGGGCTATACCCTGGTGTAGTGAGCAGGTACGTGCATTGTTGCTCATAAGTCCACACTAGACAGGGGCAACCCTACTGGAGGGGCTTATCATTGGCGTCCTGGCTAAATTACTCCCCCTCCCACCAAGATACACCTAAGCTAGTTAGATGGGGTTAACTCTGCTGTTTACCTCTCAATAAAAATCCATGATTACACAGACAGTACAATGGCCTTCATTCCCTGAAGGCGAAGGAGCCCCTGGTTACAAAGGTGATCAGGATCGTTCCAGAGCACCTCAATGCCTTCACAGAATAGGCACTCAAAAAAAGACTAGGCTGGAATTGGACATGAAAGTCGCCATCTGACATCAAAAACGAAATTGACTTTATAATTTCAAAAAGGCGCGATATAGTAAAAAATCTGGAAGTTCTTAATAAAATGTTGGTGGCGACCATAGAATGGTCAGAGGCCAAATGGAAGAGGAAGGAATAAACTCATATGAAACCACACTCAGACTTTGCTAACTTGAAGTCCAGAGCGACAGAAATTAAATTTAACATCCTAAACAGATATTCACTTCTAAGCGACGAAAATCTCAACATTGACCAAATCAATAAATAGTTCATTGACCTAATAAAGGAAGCTGCACTTGAAGTAGGCAGTAAGAACGTCAAGCAAAGCTCCAGCAAGCTCTCAGTAGAAACTAAACAGATTATGCAAAAACGTAGGGATATGAAAGTATCGTCAAACAGGGACAAAATAAAATTAGCTGAACCAACAAAGACTATAAATAAAAAGAAGAGAAATGTACTGAAAGACAATACTCAAATAATAAATGAAATATTAATCAGCATGAAAAGAGCTAAAAGGAGACTCAACATAGGGAGAAATCAAATACATGCAATAAAGAAATCAGATGGAGAAGTGACATGTAATGATAATGAAATCGTAAGAGTAGTGAAAAACTTTTACAGGGATCTATATAACTCAAATGAACAGCCATGGATACATGGCGGTAACTAGAGACGTACCTAACATCACAACAGAAGAAATAAAAAGAGCGCTTATAGGCATGAAGAGAGGTAAAACACCAGGTGGAAATGGAATTAGTATAGACCTTTTAATAGATGTAGGAGAAATTGCAACAGTGGAACTAGCCCATCTTTCTAACAAATGTCTTTCTAACAAAATGCAACAATTATTTTGATATATTTAAAGGGGATGAAAAAGAACTAAAAAACTACCGACCCTAATCCTCCTTTCCATTACTTACAAACTGCTCACAATATATCACAACTCGCATCTCTACACTAAATTCATCACAACTCGCAGATCTCTAACACTAAATGCTC
>NW_023659885.1:67132-97024 GCF_015228065.2 Penaeus monodon | reverse complement strand
CCCAAGGGGAAGCCAAGAAATCCAACAAAGAAGAAGAAGAAGCTGTTGCGAATGTTTATAACATTATAAAAATTATAATGTTTATAATAAAAAATACATCATAAATATTCATAGCTTTAGTAAAAAAAAAAGTTTTTCCCCCACTTTAAGGAAAGGTGAAATTAGGTACGGTCACAAAGTTACTAAGTGGCTCTTTGTGCTAACATAGAAAGGCCATCTATTTTGAGACATTTCACAAAAAAAAACAACAGAAATCGAGCATAGCATTTTCCCCTTTTTTTTTTAATTTTCCCCGGCGGGAAAGGGTTAATAGAATTCTGGTAATTATTATCATTATTACCCTAATAATTGCCAGAATCATTAAATGAATGGAAAAACGTCATTTTGGAGTCTACTCTAAAAGGCTTAATATTCGCTAGATTTTGCCGCTTTTTAATTGGGATTTTTCTTCTTTTACCTTTTTTATTATTATATGGACAAAATTTCCCTGTTATTTATCATCATTATTACCTGATTATCATCACTATTATGTTAATCATCATCATTATAATTTTATCATCTTTACATCTCATTATCATCATTATTGCAATTATATCATCATTATTGCAATTTATTATCATTATTATTGCAATTATTGCATTTAAAATAATTTTCCATCTATACTAATAACAACTACATAAAAATAGTAATAACAATAATAATACACTAAAAAAGTTTCTAAATCATTACTATATATATGTCAATTATATCTTATTACTGTAATTATTACTGTTATAATAATTATTTACAATTTACTACCATAAAAATAATAAAAATTTATATAACAATTTTAATAACAATATTAAAAATTATATATTTAATTATACTTATTTTTATTATTATTGTTTTATTATTACAGTTATAATATATTTTTGGCAATAATACATAATTAAGTAATAATTAATATGATAATAATAATAATAATAATAATTAATAATAATAATAATAATAATATAATAATATAATAAATAAATAATAATAATAATAATGATGTAATAATGATGTAATATGATATAGTTTTAAATATTAATAATCATCAAATTTTATCCAAATTCTTTTTATTCTCACTTTTATCATCATTATTGTCATGATTAATGAATTCTGGTTATTTTATCATTATTACCCTAAAATTGCCAGAATCATAAAATGAATGGAAAAAAAACTCATTTTTGGGAAAGTCTACTTAAAAAGGCTATATTCGCTAGATTTGCGCTTTTTCGACTTTGGGATTTTTTTTCTTTACCTTTTTTTTTTTATATTGGACAAAATTTCCTGTTAATCATCATTATTATCATGAATCATCCTTTTTATCGTTTATCATCATTATCATCATTATCATCATTATCATCATCTATCATCATTATTGCAATTATTACATCATTATTGCAATTATTATCATCATTATTGCAATTATTATCATCATTATTGCAATAATTATCATTATTTTGAAATTTAAATGCAGTTATATTATAATTTTACATCTATACCAATAATAATAAATAATAATAGTAATAACAATAATAATAAACATAAAACGTTTCTATAATCATTATTTATATCATTTTTTCCCAATTTTAATATCGTTATTACTGTAATTATTATGTTATAAAAATTATTTTACAATTAAAACTACCAGTAAAATAATAATAATGATATAATAACAATAATAATATTAATAACAATATTTAAAAACATTAGTATTATTAAAATTATACTTTTATTTTATATTTTATTATTACAGTTATAATATTTTTTTGGCAATAATACTAATAATTAAAGTAATAATAATAATGTAATAATATAATAATAAAATAATAATAATGATAAAAAAATAATAATAATAATAATAATAATAAAAATAAAATATAATAATAATAATAATAATAATAATAAAATAATAATTAAAAATGATTGATAATAATGTAATAGTAATATATTAATAATCATCAAATGTTACCCAAAATTTCTCTTTATTCTCATTTTATCATCATTATTGTCATTGTTTAATAGAATTTTGGAATTATATCATTATTACCCTAATAATTCCCAAAGAATCATCAAATGAATGGTTTAAACGTCATTTTTTGGAGTCTACTCTAAAAGGCTATATTTCGCAGATTTTGCCGCTTTTTCGACTTTGGGATTTTTTTTCTTTTACCTTTTTTTTTTTATTATATTGGACAACAATTCCTGTTTTAAATCATCTTTATATCAGATTATCATCATTATTATCGTTATCATCATCATTATCATCATCATATCATTATCATCATCATTATCTTCATTTTTTGAAATTATTATCATATTATATAATTTTATTATCATTTTATTGCAATTTTTTTAGTATCATATATTTTTGCATCTATACTAATAACATACAAAATTTAATAGTATAAAAAAAATAATAAAAATAATAAGTTCTATTCATTATTTATATCATTATTTCAATTAATACGTTATTACTGTAAATTATTACTGTATAATAATTATTTTACAATTATAATACCAGTAAAATAATAATAATGATAATAATAACAATGATAATATTAATAACAATATTATACAATTAGTATTATTATAATTTATTTTATTTATTATTTTGTTATTATTACAGTTAAATATATTTTTTGGCAATAATACTAAAATTAAAGTAATAATAATAATGATAATAATAATATAATAATAATAATAATAATAAAATAATAAAAATTTAAGGGATAATATGTGATAATAATGATATGTAATAATAATAATCATCAAATGTTATCCAATTTCCTTTATTCTCACTTTTATCATCATTATTGTCATGATTAATAGAATTCTGGTAATATCATCATTTTACCTAATAATTGCTAGAATCATCAAATGAATGGAAAAACTTCATTTTGAGTCTATCTAAAAGGCTATATTTCGCTAGATTTTGCGTTTTTGACTTTTGGGATTTTTTTTCTTTTACCTTTTTTGTTATATATGGACACAATTCCTGTTATTGTCATCATTTTTATCATGATTATCATCATTATTATCGTTATTATCATCATTATCATCATTATCATCATCATTATCATCATTATTGCAATTATTATCATCATTATTGCAATTTTTTATCATTATTATTGCAATTATTGCAGTTATAATATATAATTTTTACATCATACTAATAACAACTAAAATAATAATATTTATAACAATAATAATAACAATATTAACGTTTCTATAATCATTATTTATATCATTATTTCAATTAATATCGTTATTACTGTAATTATTACTGTCATAATAATTATTTTTACAATTATACTACCAGTAAAAATAATAATAATGATAATAATAATCATAATAATAATAATGATAATAATAATAATAAGTAATAATAATATAAAAAAAATAGTAATGATAATAATGATGATAATAATGATAATAGTAATAATATTAATAATCATCAAATGTTATGCAATTCTCTTTATTCTCACTTTATCATCATTATTGTCATGATTAATAAAATTTTCTGGTAATTATTATCATTATTACCCTAATAATTGCCAGAATCATCAAATGAATGGAAAAACGTCATTTTGGAGTCTACTCTAAAAAGGGCCCTATATTTCCCTAGATTTTGCTGTTTTTTCGACTTTTGAGATTTTTTTTCTTTTTCTTTTTTTTATTATATATGGAAACAATTCCTGTTATTATCATCATTATTATCATGATTATCATCATTTTTTATTGTTTATCATCATCATTATCATCATTATCATCATCATTATCATCATTATTGCAATTATTATCATCTTTATTGCAATTATTTCATTATTATTGCAATTATTGCAGTTATAATATATAATTTACATCTATACTAATACAAACTACAAAAAAATAAGTAATAACAATAATAATAACAATAATAACGTTACTATAATCATTATTTTATATCATTATTTCAATTAATATCGTTATTACTGTAATTATTACTGTTATAATAATTATTTTTTACAATTATACTACCAGTAAAAATAATAATGATAATAATAACAATAATAATATTAATAAAAATATTATAACAATTAGTATTATTATAATTATACTTATTATTATTATTATTGTTATTATTACAGTTATAATATATTTTTTGGTAATAATGCTAATAATTAAAGTAATAATAATAATGATAATAATAATAATAATAATAATAATAATAATAATAATAATAATAATAATAATAATAATAATAATAATAATAATAATAATGATAATAATGATGATAATAATGATAATAGTAATAATATTAATAATCATAAAATGTTATCCAAATTCTCTTTATTCTCATTTTATCATCTTTTTGTCATGATTAATAAAATTCGGGGAAATTTAAATCATCATTATTACCCTAATAATTGCCAGAATCATCAAATGGGGGGAAAAAAAACGTCATTTTGGAGTCTACTCTCAAAAGGCTATATTTCGCTAGATTTTACCACTTTTTCGACTTTTGGGATTTTTTTTCTTTTACCTTTTTTTTTTTATTATATATTGACACAATTCCTGTTATTATCATCATTATTATCATGATTATCATCATTATTATCGTTATCATCATCATTATCATCATTATCATCATTATCATCATCATTATCATCATTTTTGGGCAATTATTATCATCATTATTGCAATTATTATCATTATTATTGCAATTATTGCAGTTATAATACATAATTTTACATCTATACTAATAACAACTTCAATAATAATAGTAATAACAATAAAAATAACAATAATAACGTTTCTATAATCCTTATTTATATCATTATTTCAATTAATATCGTTATTACTGTAATTATTACTGTTATAATAATTATTTTTACAATTATACTACCAGTAAAAATAATAATAAGGATAATAATAACAATAATAATATTAATAACAATATTATAACAATTTGTATTATTATAATTATACTTATTATTATTATTATTGTTATTATTACAGTTAAATATATTTTTGGAATAATACAATAATTAAAAATAATAATAATATAATAATAATAATAATAATAATAATAATAAAATAATAATAAAAAAAAAAAAAAAAAAAAAAAATAATAATAATGATAATAATGATGATAATAATGATAATAGTAATAATATTAATAATCATCAAATGTTATCCAAATTCTCTTTATTCTCACTTTTATCATCATTATTGTCATGATTAATAGAATTCTGGTAATTATTATCATTATTACCCTAATAATTGCCAGAATAAATCAAATTAATGGAAAAAACGTCATTTTGGAGTCTACTCTCAAAAGGCTATATTTTGCTAGATTTTGCCGCTTTTTCGACTTTTGGGATTTTTTTCTTTTACCTTTTTTTATTATATATGGACACAATTCCTGTTATTATAATCATTATTATCATGATTATCATCATTATTATCGTTAACATCATCATTATTATCGTTATCATAATCATTATCATCCTTATTGCAATTATTATCATCTTTAAATTGCAATTATTATCATTATTATCGAAAATTATTCAGTTATAATATGTAATTTTCATCCTATACTATAAAAACTACAATAAAATAGTAATAACAATAATAATAACAATAATAACGTTCTATAATCATTATTTATATCATTATTTCAATTAATATCGTTATTACTGTAATTTTTAAACTGTTATAATAATTATTTTTACAATTATACTACCAGTAAAAATAATAACAATGATAATAATAACAATAATAATATTAATAACAATATTATAAAAAATTAGTTATTATAATTATACTTATTATTATTATTATTGTTATTTTTTACAGTTATAATATATTTTTTGGCAATAATACAAAATAATTAAAGTAATAATAATAATGATAATAATAATAATAATAATAATAATAAATAATAATAATGATAATAATGATAATAATGATAATAGTAATGATATTAATAATCATCAAATGTTATCCAAATTCTCTTTATTCTCACTTTTATCATCATTATTGTCATGATTAATAGAATTCTGGTAATTATTATCATTTTTACCCTTATAATTGCCAGAATCATCAAATGAAGGGAAAAAAAAACTCATTTTGGAGTTTTAATCTCAAAATACTATATTTCTCTAGATTTTGCCGCTTTTTCGACTTTTGGGATTTTTTTTCTTTTCCCTTTTTTTTTATTATATATGGACACAATTCCTGTTATTATCATCATTATTATCATGATTATCATCATTATTATCGTTATCATCATCATTATCATCATTATCATCATTATCATCATCATTATCATCTTTATTGCAATTATTATCATCATTATTGCAATTATTATAATTATTACTGTAATTATTCCCTGTTATAATAATTATTTTTACAATTATACTACCAGTAAAAATAATAATAATGATATTAATAACAATAATATTATTAATAACAATATTATAACAATTAGTATTATTATAATTATACTTATTATTATTATTATTGTTATTATTACAGTTATAATATTTTTTTTTGGCAATAATACTAATAATTAAATAAAAATAATAATGAAAATAATAATAATAATAATAATAATAATAATAATAATAATAATAATAATAATAATAATAATAATAATAATAATAATAATAATAATAATATTAATAATGATAATAATGATGATAATAATGATAATAGTAATAATATTAATAATAATCAAATGTTATCCAAATTCTCTTTATTCTCACTTTTATCATCATTATTGTCATGATTAATAGAATTCTGGTAATTATTATCATTATTACCCTAATAATTGCCAGAATCATCAAATGAATGGAAAAAACGTCATTTTGAGTTCTACTCTCAAAGGCTATATTTCGCTAGATTTTGCCGTTTTTTTCGATTTTTGGGGATTTTTTTCTTTTACCTTTTTTTTAATTATATATGGACACAATTCCTGTTATTATCAACATTATTATCATGATTATCATCATTATTATCGTTATCATCATCATTATCATCATTATCATCATTATTGCAATTATTATCATCATTATTGCAATTATTATCATTATTATTGCAATTATTGCAGTTATAATATATAATTTTACATCTATACTAATAACAACTACAATAATAATAGTAATAGCAATAATAATAACAATAATAACGCTTCTATAATCATTATTTATATCATTATTTCAATTAATATCGTTATTACTGTAATTATTACTGTTATAATAATTATTTTACAATTATACTACCAGTAAAATAATAATAATGATAATAATAACAATAATAATATTAATAACAATATTAAAAACAATTAGTATTTTTATAATTATACTTACATTTATTATTATTGTTATTATTACAGTTATAATTTATTTTTTGGCAATAATACTAATAATTAAAGTAATAATAATAATGATAATAATAATAATAATAATAATAATAATAATAATAATAATAATAATAATAATAATAATAATAATAATGATAATAATGATAATAGTAATAATATTAATAATCATCAAATGTTATCCAATTCTCTTTATTCTCACTTTATCATCATATTGTCATGATTAATAGAATTTGGTAATTATTATCATTATTACCCTAATAATTGCCAGAATCATCAAATGAATGGAAAAAATGTCCTTTTGGAGTCTACTCTGAAAAGGCTATATTTCGGTAGATTTTGCCGCTTTTTCGACTTTTGGGATTTTTTTTCTTTTACCTTTTCTTTATTATATATGGACACAATTCCTGTCATTATCATCATTATTATCATGATTATCATCATTATTATCGTTATCATCATCATTATCATCATTATCATCATCATTATCATCATTATTGCAATTATTATCATCATTATTTCAATTAATATCGTTATTACTGTAATTATTACTATTATAATAATTATTTTTACAATTATACTACCAGTAAAAATAATAATAATGATAATAATAATAATAATAATAATAATAATAAAAATTATAATAATAATAATAATAATAATAATAATAATAATAATGAAAATAATGATGATAATAATGATAATAGTAATAATATTAATGATCATTAAATATCCAAATTCTCTTTATTCTCACTTTCATCATCATTATTGTCATGATTAATAGAATTCTGGTAATTATTGTCATTATTACCCTAATAATTGCCAGAATCATCAAATTGAATGAAAAAAACGTCATTTTCGAGTCTACTCTCAAAAGGCTATATTTCGCTAGATTTTGCTTCTTTTTCGACTTTTGGGATTTTTTTTTCTTTTACCTTTTTTTATTATATATGGACACAATTCCTGTTATTATCATCATTATTACATGATTATCATCATTATTATCGTTATCATCCTCATTATCACATTATCATCATCATTATCATCATTATGCAATATTATCACCCATTATTGCAATTTTTTATCATTATTATTGCAATTATTGCAGTTATAATATATAATTTTACATCTATACTAATAACAACTACAATGATAATAGTAATAACAATAATAATAACAATAATAATTAATATTAATACCAATTATTATAACAATTAGTATTATTACAATTATACTTATTATTATAGTATTGTTATTATTACAGTTAAATATATTTTTGGGCAATAATACTAATAATTAAAGTAATACTCCCAATAATGACAATAATTAATAATACTAATAAATTACAATTATATTAATAATAATGATAATAATAATAATAATAATAATTAATAATGATAATAATGCTGAATAAAAGAGATAATAATTACATATTAACAACATCAAATGTTATCCAAATTTCTTTATTCTCCTTTTATCCTCATTATTGTCATGATTTAATAGAATTCTGGTAATTATATCATTATTTTTGTAACCCCCCTAATAAATTGCCAGGAATCATAAATGAATGGAAAAAAACGTCATATTGGAGTCTACTATCAAAAGACTATATTTCGCTAGATTTGCCGCTTTTTCGGACTATGGGATTTTTTCTTTTACCTTTTTTTCCTTTATTATATAGGACACAATTCCTGTTTATTATCAATCACTTTTATCAGGATTATTAGCATATTATCGTTATCATCATCATGATCATTCATTATCATATTATCAATCCACGATACATTATCATATTATTGCAATTATTATCATAATTATTGCAATTATTACACTTATTATTGCAATTATTGCAGTTATAATATATTTAAATTTTACATTCTATACTAATAACAACGACAATAATAATAGTAATAAACAATAATAATAACAATAAAACGTTTTGCTATATATCATTCTTATATCATTATTTCAATTAATATCGTTATTTTACTGTAATTATTACTGTTACAATAATTAATTTTACAATATACTAACCACGTAAAAATAAAAAATAATTGCTAATAATAACAAGAATAATATTAATAAACAATATTTAACAATTAGTATATGCCACCTTTAAATTAGACTTATTATTATTATTATTGGTATTATTACAGTTATAATATATTTGTTGGCGATAATACTAATAATTAAAGTAATAATAATAATGATACATAGAATCTAATAATATAATAATTACTAATGATAATAATAATTATTGTAAATTACTAATAAGTTATATAATAATGAATAATAATTCCATAAGAATAAGTAATAATAATAATAATGATAATAATGATGATAATTAGAAATAGTAAAAACTATTAATACTTCATCAAATGTTATCCAAATTCTCTTTATTCTCACTTTTTATCATCACCTTATTGGCATAGATTAATAGAATTCTGGTAATTTTTTTATCATTATTACCTAATAATTGCCAGAATAAGCAAAATGAATGGAAAAAACGTCACATTTGGAGTCTACTCTCAAAAGGCTATATTTCGCTAGATGTTGGCTGCTTTTCGATTTTGGATTTTTTTTCTTTTACCTTTTTTATTATCATATGGACACCAATTCCTGTATTATATCATTATTATCTATGATTATCATTGATTCATTTATCGTTATCATCAGTCATTATCTTCACTTATCATCATTATCATCATCATTATCATCATAATTGCAAATTGAGTATCATCATTACCTGCAATTATTATATTATTATGCAATTATTGCGTCTAATAAAAAAAAAAAAAAAAAAAAAACAAAAAATGAAATTATAATTTTACATCTTTATAATTAATAACGTAACGTACAATTAATGTAATAGTACCAGTTAACAAATAACCCGCAAGAAACCCCCCAATAATAACGTTTCGCCATAATCATTATTTCATATCATTATTTCAATTAATATCGTTATTACTGTAATTAATTACTGTTATAATAATTATTTTTACAATTTATACTACCAGTATAAAATTAATAATAATGATAATAATAACTATAACCTAATATTATATAACAATATCCTATAACAATTGTATTACCCTTTATAAATTACACCTTATTATTATTTATTGCGCGATGTTTTTACAGCCGCTATTAATATATTTGTTGGCACCATAATACTAATGAATTCAAAAGTAACAATAATAATGACTAATAATAATACTAATATAATAATATATAATAATAATAAAATAAATAACAATGTAAGTAAAATAAGAATAATAAGTAATAATTTAATGATAATAATAATAATAATAATGATAAATAGAATAATAGTATTAATAATCATCAAATGTTATTCCACAACATTCTTCTTTTATTCCACTTTTATCATCATTATTGTCACTGACTTATTACTAGAATTTCTGGTATATTATTATCACTATTACCCTATAATTGACCAGAAATAATTTACACGTACCATACCATGAAGGGTTTGAAAAAACAACTATTTTGGGTCTACTTCAAAAGGCTATATTTCGCTAGATTTTTGCCCGCTTTTTCGACTTTTGTGATTTTTTGCTTTTACCTTTTTTTTTATATATAGGACACAATCCTGTTATTATCATCATTTTATCATTGATTATCATCATTATTATCAGTTCATGTCATCATCCATTATCATCATGATCATCATCATTATCACATGTATTCGTAAATTATTATCATCATTATTGCAATTATTTTCATTATTATTTGCAATATTGCAGTTATAATATATAACTTGTTTTACATCTATACTAATAACAAACTACATAATAATAGTAAATAACAATAATAATAACACAATAACCTTAAACGTTCTCTGTATAATCATTATTGATCATCATTATTTCAATTAATATCTGTTATTACTGTCATATTATTACTGTTATACACCAATGATTTGTACTAATATATGACCAGTAAAAATCATAATAATGATAATAAAACAATAAAAATATTAATAACATAATTATAACAAGTAGTATTATTATAATTTATACTTATATATTTATTGTTATTATTACAGTCCCTATACCTATTTATTTTTTGGCAATAATACTACTTTAATTAAAGTAATAATATATAATGCATAATAACTAATATTAATAATAATAATAATTAATAATAATATAATAAATAATAATAATCAATGCATATATAATGAGGATAATAAAAGATAATAGTAATAATAAAATAATCAATCAAATGTTATCCAGATTCTCTTTATTTCCACTTTTACATCACGATGTTTATTTTCATGATTAATCACGAATTTTGGTAATTATATCATTATTACACTAAATAAATTGCCCCTGACATTATTTATCAACCCAGAATGGAAAAAACGTCATTTTGGAGTAGTCAACTCTCAAATAGGCCTTTTATATCTTTCGCTTATTTTGCCGCCTATTCGACTTTTGAGGGATTTTTTTTCTGTTACCTTTTTTTTTTTAGTATATATGGACACAACGCTCACGAGTTACTGTATAATCATTACTATCACGATGTATCATCATTATTATCACGTTATCATCATCAGTATCATCTATTTTTTTTATCATCATTCTCTCATCATAATCATCATATGCAAATTATCATCATTATTGCAAATTACTTATCATGTGTTCATTATCGCAATTATTGACATCACCCATTATTGCAATTAGTGTGTCAGTATAACTATATAGTTTACACCTCTTCATTCTAATAACAACTACAATAATAACTAGGAATAACAATAATTTAATAATACAACTTAATAACGTCTTCTATAATCCATTTATTCTATATCATTTATTTCAATTAATATCGGTAGTACTGTAATGTATTATGGTTATAATCACTATTATCAGCTTTTACTTATATCTTATATACCAGTAAAAATAAATAATAATGATAATAATAACCAATATAATATTAAATAACAATATTCACCTAACAATTAGTTTTATTATAATGATACTTATTATTTATTATTATTATTATTATCCCACAGTTGAAATATATTTTTTAGGCACAATACTACCTAATAATTAAAGTAACTAATACATAATGATGAATAATATATCAATGAACGAGCACATAATAATAATAATAATAATAAAATAATAAAATTAATAATAAAATACACTAATAATGATTAATTCAATATGATGATAATTTAATGATAATAGTCAATAATACTCTACTACTCTCAACCATGTCTTTATCCAAATTCTCTTTATTCTCACTTTTACTCAGTATGTCCCCCATGATGTTAATAGAAAGAACCCCCCTTATGGTAATGATTATCATTATTCCGCCCTAATAATTGCCAGAATCATCAAAATGAATGGAAAAAAACGCATTTTGGGTCTACTCGCAAAAGGCTATATTTTGCTAGATTGTGCCGCTTTTTCGACGTTGGGATTTTTTTCCTTTTTGCTTTTTTTATTAGAACATGGACAACAATTCCTGTGATTTATCATCATTATTATTATTATTATCATCATTATTACTCGTATCATCATCTTATCATCATTACTTTCATCTATATTCATCCTCATTATCATCATTATTGCAAATTATCTCATTATTGCAAATATTATCTATCATTATTAGCGATTATTAGCATTATTATTGCAATTATGGCAGTCTATAATATATAATTTTGACATCCCCTCCTATACTATATAACAACTACAATTAATAATAGAATAACAATAATAAAACAATAATACACGTTTTCATAACATTATTTATATCATTATTTCAATTATATCGTTATTACTGTCATTATTATTTAATGTTATAATAATTATTTTTACTCAATTATACTCACCAAGTAAACAATAAGAATAATGATAATAATAACAATTATAATATAATAACAAATAGTTTATTTTCACATAATTAGCATTATTATATTATACTTTCATTATTATTATTATTGTTATTTATTACAGTTATAATAATTTTTGGCAATAATACTAGTAATTGTAAAGTATAATAATAATGATAATATAATAATGTAATAATAATAATAATAATAATAATAATAATAATAATACATAATACTAATACTAATGTTTAATAAGATGATAATACCTGATAAATAGTCAATAATAGTTATTTATAATCATCACAAATGTTTACCAAATTCTCTTTATTCTCACTTTATCATTCATTATTGTCCCATGATTAATATGAATTCTGGTACCATCCATTATCATGTTATACCCTAATAATTTGCCAGGAATCATCAAATGAATGAACCAAAACGTCATTTTGGGGTTACTCTCAAAAAGGATATATTCGCTAGATTTTTGACGCTTTTCGACTTTTGGATTTTTTTTTTCCTTTTTACATTTTTTTATTTATATGGACACAAATCCTGTTATTATCAATCATTATTATCCATGATTATCATCATATTTCGTTATATCATCATTATCCATCATATCATCCATTATTCATTTCATCATTATCATCAGCCTATGCACAATTTCTTTATTATATCATTATTGTCAATTACTTATCATTTATGATTGCAATTATTGCAGTTATAATATATTAATTTTACATCTATATAATAACAACTACAATAATAATAGTAATAACAATAATAATAACAATAATGACGTTCTATAATCATAGTTATATCATTATTTCAATTAATATCGTTATTACTGTAAATTATTACTGCTATGATAATATATTCTTACAATTATACTACCAGTAAAAATAATAATAATGCCCTAATAATAACAATAATAATATTAATAACAATATTTATAACAATTAGTATTATTATAATATAACTTATTATTATTATTATTGTTTGATTACAGTTATAATATATTTTTTGGCAAGAATACAATTAATTAAAGTAATTAATAGTAATGATACTAATGATACTAATAACAATAATAATAATAATAATAATAATAATGAATAACTAATAATAATAATAATAATAATAATACATAATAATAATATATGATAATAATGATGATGATGATGATAATAGTTATAATATTAATCCTTCATCAAAGTGTTATCGAAAATTCCTTTATTCTCACCCCTTTATCATTTTTATTGTCATGATTAATAGAATTCTGGTATTATTATCATTATTACCCTAATAATTGACAGAATCATCAAATGATTGAAGAAAAAACGTCATTTTGGAGTCTACTCTCAAAAGGCTATATTTCGTAGATTTGCCCCCCCTTTTTCGACTTTTTCCGGGATTTTTTTTCTTTTACCTTTTTTATTATATATGGACACAATTCCTGTTATTATCATCATTATTATCATGATTATCCTCATTATTCTCGTTATAAATCATCATATCATTTATTCTCAATTATCATCATCATTTCATCATTACATTGCAATTATTATCATCTATATTGCAATTATTATATTATTTTTTTAATTATTGAAATTATTGCAGTTATAACTATAATAATTGTACATCTATTACTAATAACACACTACAATAATAATAGAAAACAAAATAATAACAATAATAACGGCATTCTATAATCATTATTTATATCATCTATTTTTCAATTAACATCGTTATTACTTAAATTATTACTGGTTTATAACTGAATTATTGATTACAATTATACTACCAGTATTAAAAATAATAATAATGATAATAATAACAATAATAATATTAAAAACAATATTATATAAACAATTAGTATTATTATATTATACTATTATTATTATTATTGTTATTATACAGTTTATAATTTATATTGTTGGTGCCAAGAATAATAATAATCAAAGTAATAATATCAATGATTTTAAAAATTACATATAATAATAATAATAATAATAATAATACTACTAAATAATAAGGTAATAGCAAGAATAATAATAATATAATAAGGATATTCAATGATGATAAAATTGATCCTAGTAATAATATTAATAATCATCAAAATGTTATCCAAATTCTCTTGATTCTCACTTTATTATCATTATTGTTCCATGATTAATAGAATTTCTGGTAATTATTAGCATTATTAACCTAATAATTGCCAGAATCAAATTAATGGAAAAAACGTCATTTTGAGCTCTACTCTCAAAAAGGTATTATTCGCTAGATTTTGCCGCTTTCTTTTCGACTTTGGGATTTTTTTTCTTTTACTTTTTTTTTTTATACATATGGACACAATTCCGTATATCATCAATATTATCATGATTGTCATCATTATTATCGTTAATATCATCATTATCATCATTACCCCTCTATCATCCTATCATTTTCATCATATATCCCCTCATCTATTGCAATTATTATCATCATTATTCGCAATTATTATTCCATTATTTATTGCAACTTATTGCAGTTATAAATATAATTTTCCATCTATACAATTAACAACTACAATAATAATAGTAATAAACAAATAAACTAACAATAATAAGTTTCTAGAAGCATTATCGTATATCTTATTTAAATTAATACGCCTTAATACTGTACATATTAGTTATAATAATTATTTTAACAATTATTACTCACACACAGTAAAACATAAATAGTAATTATAATACTAACAATAATAAGCATTAATAACAATTTATGTAATAACAATAGTATATAGAATTATACTTATTATTATTATCTCTATTGTGACCCTCTATTACAGTTATATTATTTTTGGCAATAATAATAATAATCAAAGTAATAATAATATAATAATAATAATACATAAAAATAATTTACATAATATAATAATAATAATAATGATAATAATAATAATAATAATAATCATAAAATGAGAAAATCGATGATAATAATGAAATAGTAATAATATTAATAATCTTCCCCCCTTTCCCCATCAAATGTTAATCAAATCTCGTCATTTCACTTCTATCATCATATTGTCATGATCAATAGAAATCTGGTCAATATTATCATTATTACCCTAATATTGCCAGAATCATCAAATGAAGGGAAAAAAAACGTCATTTTGGAAGTTTAATCTCAAAAGGCTAATATTTAGATAGCCGACTAGATTATTGCCGCGCTTTCCCTCGACTTTGGGATTTTTTTTCTTTTACCTTGTTATTATATATGGACACAATTCCCGTTATTATCATCATTATTAATCATGATTATCAGACAATATATCGTTATCATGCAACATTATCATCCATATCATCATTATCACAAATCATTAGCATCATTGCACCCGTTGCTACGATAGCTATATTCATTATTGCACAATTAGTTAGCATTAGCCTATTGCAAGTGTATGCAGTTTTATAATATATAATTTTACATCTAACTAACCTAATAACTACAATATAACTAGTAATAACAATAATAATAAACAAGCCACATTTAAAACGTTTTATAATCATATTTATATCAGTATTTCACTTAATATCGTTTCATTTACTGTAATTATACGTATAATAATTATTTTTACAAGGATGCTACCACCCGTAAAAATAATTCAATAATGATCCCAATAATAACAATAATAATATTAATAACAAATATTATAACAATTAGTATTATATAATTATACTTATTATTATAATTATTTGTTTATTATTACAGTTATAATATAGATTTTGTAATAATACTAAATAATGTAAACGTAATAACCCTAATTTTAATGATAATAATAAATTCAATTAATAATACATAATAATACATTAAAACACTAATAATAATAATAATATATAAAATAATCCACATTACACCTAATAATAAGAATAATAATGATAAATAAGACCCTTTTGATCTATAATGGATTAATAGTCCAATTATATTAACGTATATATCAAAAGGTTACCCAAATTCTCTTTATCTCACTTTTTATCATCCCCCATTATGTCATGATAATGGGATATCTGGTAATTTTTTTATCTACACATTATTACCCTTTTAATTACCATTGCTTAAGAATATTCAAATGAATGGAAAACCAACGTCATTTTGGAGGTCTACTCCTAAAAAGGCATATTTTTTGTTAGATTTGCCGCTTTTGTACGACCCTCTTGGGGAGTTTTTTTTTTACCATTTCTGTTTTGTTATCTATTATTAGGCCATAATTCCTGTTATATCCCATCATTATTATCCTGATTATCATCATTTTAATCGCTATTCAGTCATCATTATCTCACTATCATCATCATTATCTCATTATTGCATATATGTTTATCATCATCCTATGTGACAACTTATTATCATTATATTGCCACTTATTGCCAGTCATAATATTACCATTTTACATCTAGACTAATAATAAATGCAATATAATAGTAATAACAATTAATAAGTAAGAATAAAAACGTTTTCTATGATCATTATTTTATATCATTATTTCAATTAACGTACGCAGCTATACTGTAATTCAGTTATTGTTTATATAATTGAATTTTTTACAATTATACTACCAGTAAACATAATGTAATAAATGATAATAATAACATAATAATATTAATAGCAATGTTATTTATTAACCAATTCCTTTTTTAGTAATTATCTATCCAATTATACATATTATTGTATTATTGTTATCTATTTACAGTTATAATATATTTTTGGCAATAATAATAATAATTCACAAGTTAATAATAATAATGATAATAATGATAATAATATAATAATAATAATAATAAATAAGAACCCTTTAATATTAATAATACATAATACGAATTTAATAATAATAATGATAATAATGATGATAATAATCCGATAATAGCCAATCAATACTAAAATCATCAACCATGGTATCTCAAATCTCTCTTTGATTCTCACTTTATCATTATTATTGTCATGATTATCCAGAATTCTGCGGTAATTATATCATTAGTACCCTAATAATTGCCGGAACCCGCATCAATTCGAATCGGAAAAACATAAAAAACCTGTCATTTTGTAGTCTCCCCAATTTCTCTCAAAAGGCTATATTTCGCTAGCCATTTTGCCGCTTTTTCCCGATTATGGGATTTTTTTTTCTTTTACCTTTTGTTTTTATTATATAGGACAGATATTATTGTATTATCATCACTTATTATCCATGATGTTTATCTTTCATTCTTATCGTGATCATCAAATTATCATTCCTTTATCTTCCATTATTGCAATTATATCATCTCCAATTTATGCTATTATATCATTATTATTGCAATTACTGAAGTTATAATATATATCTTTACATCTATACTAATAACAAATACAATAATTAATAGTAATAACAATAATAATAACAATAATAACGTTCATATAATCATATTTAATATCCCATATTATTTCAATTAATATCGTTCCCATTACTGTAATATTACTGTTACCGCAATGTAATCATTTAACAACTTATACTACAGTAAAAATACTAATAAGATAATAATAACTAATACTAATATTAATAACAATAATCGTTTATAACAATTAGATATTATAATTATACCCTTTTATTATTATTTATTATTGTTTATTATTACAGGTTCCCACTAATACATATTTTTTGGCAATAATACTAATAATTAAAGAAATAATAATAATGATAATAATAATAATAATAATAGTAATAAAAATAATAATAATAATGATAATAATAATAATAATAATAATAATAATAATAATAATAATAATAATAATAATAATAATGATAATAATGATGATAATAATGATAATAGTAATAATATTAATAATCATCAAATGTTATCCAAATTCTCTTTATTCTCACTTTTATCATCATTATTGTCATGATTAATAGAATTCTTGTAATTATTATCATTATTACCCTAATAATTGCCATAATCATCAAATGAATGGAAAAATCGTCATTTTGGAGTCTAATCTCAAAAGGCTATATTTCGCTAGATTTTGCCGGTTTTTCGACTTTTGGGATTTTTTTTCTTTTACCTTTTTTTATTATATATGGAAACAATTCCTGTTATTATCATCATCATTATCATCATTATCATCATTATCATCATTATCATCATCATTATCATCATTATTGCAATTATTATCATCATTATTGCATTTATTATCATTATTATTGCAATTATTGCAGTTATAATATATAATTTTACATCTATACTAATAACAACTACAATAATAATAATAATAACAATAATAATAGCAATAATAACGTTTCTATAATCATTATTTATATCATTATTTCAATTAATATCGTTATTACTGTAATTATTACTGTTATAATAATTATTTTTACAATTATACTACCAGTAAAAATAATAATAATAATAATAATAATAATAATAATAATAATAATAATAATAATAATAATAATAATAATAATAATAATAATAATAATAATAATAATGATAATAATGATGATAATAATGATAATAGTAATAATATTAATAATCATCAAATATTATCCAAATTATCTTTATTCTCACTTTTATCATTATTATTGTCATGATTAATAGAATTCTGGTAATTATTATCATTATTACCCTAATAATTGCCAGAATCATCAAATGAATGGAAAAAACGTCATTTTGTAGTCAACTCTCAAAAGGCTATATTTTGCTAGATTTTGCCGCTTTTTCGATTTATGGGATTTTTTTTCTTTTACCTTTTTTTTTTATATATGGACACAATTCCTGTTATTATCATCATTATTATCATGATTATCATCTTTATTATCGTTATCATCATCATTATCATCATTATCATCATTATCATCATCATTATCATCATTATTGCAATTATTATTATCATTATTGGAATTATTATCATTATTATTGCAATTATTGCAGTTATAATATATAATTTTACATCTATACGAATAACAACTACAAATAATAGTAAAAAAAAAAAATAAAAAATAATAACGTTTTTAAAAATCTTTATTTATCATTAATTTCTTAAATATACTTATTATGTATATTATTTATAATAATTTTTTAAAATTATACTACAAGTAAAAATAATAATAATGAAAATAATAACAATAATAATATTAAAAACAATATTATAACAATTAGTATTATTATAATTATACTTATTATTATTATTATTGTTATTATTACAGTTATAATATAATTTTTGGGAAATACAAAATAATTAAAGTAATAATAATAATGATAATAATAATAATATAAATAATAATAATAATAATAATAATAACAATGATAATAATGATGATAATAATGATAATTTAGTAATAATTTATAATAATCATCAAATTTACCAAATTCTCTTTATTCTAACTTTTATCATCATTATTTTCATTATTTAATTGAATTATTGTAATTATTATAAATATTAACCCAATAATGGAAAAACATAAATAGGGGAAAAACTAAATTTGGGGGCTATTCAAAAGGCTAAATTTCTTGTTTTGGGGATTTTTCTTTTTTTTTTTTTTTAATTTTTTTATTTATTCACAATTTTGTTATTATCATCTTATTATCGTTATCATCATCTTATCATTATCATCATCATTATATCATCAATTCTTTCATTATCATCATTATTGCAATATTATCATCATTATTGCAATTATTATCTTTATTATTGCAATTATTGACATTATAATTTAATTTTCATTTATAAAATAAATTTTAAAAAAAAACTAATTAAAAATAAAACAAACATTAATTTATTAATAAAATTATCAAATTAATAGTTCTATAATTATTTATATCATTATTTAATTTATATCTTTATTACGTAAATTAAAATTATAATATTTTTTAAAATTTAAAAATTTAAAAAATAATAAAATGATTATTAATAAAATATAATTTTAATAAATTTTTAAAAATTATATTATTATAATTATATTTTATTAATTATTAATTTTAAGTATTACATAATATGGAAAATAATAATAATAATTAAAATAAAATAAAAGTAATAAAATAATAATAATAATAATAAAAAAATAATAATAAAATAATAATATATAATAATGAATAATAATAATATAATAATATTAATATGATATCAAATTATTCTAATTTTATCAAATTTTTCAAATTTTTATTTATTTTATATCTTTTTTCATAATTAATAGAATGAATATTACTTTTCCCCCTATTTTGGCCATCTCAAAGTAAAACCGTATTTGGAGTCTTTCAAATTTGATTTCGCTTTTTGACCCTTTTTTCATTTTTGGGAAAAATTTTTCTTTAACTTTTTTCATATATAAAAATTTTCCGTTATATCATCATTATCAGTTAAATTATCTTTATTTTTCCTTATCATCACCCATTATCTTTATTATCATAATTATGCCCAATTATACATCATTATTGCAATTTTTTCATATTTTAATTTATCTTTATTTTTAAATCATATAATTATAATTTAATATAACTAATAACAATACAATAATAATATTTTATAAAATAATAAATCAACATAATAACGTTTCTATAATTTATTATTTAATAATTTTCATCAATTATTTTTTAAAGTAATTTTAATTAAATAATAAAAAATTTTAAATTATAACCATAAAATAAAAATTAATAATTTTTAAATATAACTAATATAATTAATATTTATTATAAAAATTAAATATTTTTTAAAATTAAAAATTAAAAATTAATAATATTTATTGATTAAAAAATAAAAATTTATTTCAATAAAATAATAATAAAGTAATATAATAATAATAATAAAATAATAAAATAATAATAATAATAATAATAATAATATAAAAATAATATAATAATAATAATAATAAAATTTAAAAAATTTTTATAGTATTTAATATTATTAGTAATGATAATAATCTAAATTTTATCAATTTTTTTTAAATTCCCAAAATTTTCATCAAATTGAAGGGAAATAATTCTGGTAATTTTATCATTTACCCTAATATTGGCAGAATATCTTGGGGAATAAGTATTTTTTTTTTACTCTTAAGGTTAATTTGTAGATTTGCTTTTTCATTTAGGATTTTTTTACCTTTTTTTTTATTTATAAAAATTCTTATTTATCATCATTTATATTATGAATTATCATCATTATTTGTTATTATCATATTATCAAATAACATTATTCATATTATCATCTTATTGCAATTATTATATATTAATTAATTTTTACTTAAAACAATATAATATTATATAACAAATATTACAATAATTAATTTTATTTATTTATATATTTCAATATATCTAATTAAATTACATATTTTATAAAATTATTAAAAATATAACTTTCCTATAAATTATTTATAATTTTAATTAAATTTAATAATTTAATTAACGTATTTTTAACTTTAATATTATTTTTACAATTTTTAATTAGTAAAAAAAATTTAATAATGAAAATTCAATAATAATATTAATAAATATATAAAAAAATATTTTTATAATTAATAAAAATTTATTAAAATTTTATTTTTAAAAATAATAATAATTGAATAATATAATAATTTAATAAATAATAATAACTTATTAATTAATAATAATAATAATAATAATAATAATAATATCATTATTAATTAATTATATTTATTTATTAAAATAAAAATTGATATAATGAGATATAGAAAATATAATATATTAAAAACAAATTATTCAAATTTTGAAAAACTCATTTAATCTTTATGCTAAATAGATTCGGGTAATTATCTTTTTTATTTTTTTTTTTCAGTTAAATAATGGAAAAAAACCCCTTTTATTCTCTCAAATTATATTGGATTTCTCTTTTTACTTGGTTTTCTTTACACTTTTATTATATATAGAAAAAATTCCTTTTTTTAAATCATCATTATTATCATTTATTCATTATTACTTTATATATATTTTCATCATTTTTAACATAACAAATCATTTCATATTAATCAATTATAATATCTTTTAAATTTATTAATTATTTTTTAAATTATTCAATTAAATATTATTTTAATTAAAATTTATAAAAAAAATAAAATATCAATAAAAATTAATAAAAAAAAAATTTCTAAAAAATTTTAAATAATTAATTTCAATTAATATCAAATTATTATTGTATTATTTACGTTAAATAATTTTTTCAAAATACTACCAGTAAAAATAATAATAATGATAATAATAGCAATAATAATATTAATAACAATATTATAACAATTAGTATTATTATAATTATACTTATTATTATTATTATTGTTATTATTACAGTTATAATATATTTCTGGCAATAATATAATAATTAAAGTAATAATAATAATGATAATAATAATAATAATAATAATAATAATAATAACAATATAATAATAATAATAGATATAAATAATAATAATAATATAATAATGATAATAATAATGATAATAATGATAATGTATATAATAATCATCAAATGTTATCCAAATTCTCTTATTCTCACTTTTATCATATTATTGTCATGATTAATAGAATTCTGGTAATTAATATCATTATTACCCTAATAATTGCCAGAATCATCAAATGAATGGAAAAAACGTCATTTTGGAGTCTACTCTGAAAAGGCTATATTTCGCTAGATTTTGCCGCTTTTTCGACTTTTGGGATTTTTTTTCTTTACCTTTTTTATTATATATGGACACAATTCCTGTTATTATCATCATTATTATCATGATTATCATCATTATTATCGTTATCATCATCATTTTTATCATTATCATCATTATCATCATCATTATCATCATTATTGCAATTATTATTATCATTATTGCAATTATTATCATCATTATTGCAATAATTATCATTATTATTGCAATTATTGCAGTTATAATATATAATTTTACATCTATACTAATAACAACTACAATAATAATAGTAATAACAATAATAATAACAATAATAACGTTTCTATAATCATTTTTATATCATTATATCAATTAATATCGTTATACTGTAATTATTACTGTTATAATAATTATTTTTACAATTATACTACCAGTAAAAATAATAATAATGATAATAATAATAGTAAAAATAATAATAATAATAATAATAATAATAATAAAAATAATAATAAAAAATATGAAAATAATGTGTTTAAAATGAAAATAGTAATAATTTAAAATAATCATCAAATTTACCAAAATTCTCTTTATTCTCACTTTTATCATCTTATTGTATGTTTAAATAAAATTCTGGTAAATATTATCATTTTACCCTAAAAATTCCCAGAATCATAAATGGGGAAAAAACTCATTTTGGATTTTAAATAAAAGGCTATTTTCGCTAGTTTTTCCCGGTTTTTTCGACTTTTGGGATTTTTTTTCTTTCCCTTTTTTTTTATTTATATTGACACAATTCCTGTTATTTCATCATTATTTCATGATTATCATTAAAAATTTCGTTATTATCATCATTATCATCATCTCTTTATCATCATCTTTTCGTCATTATTCTATTTTATTTCTTATTGCAATTATTATCTTTATTTTTCAATTATTGCATTTTAAAATTAATAATTTTACACTGACTAATAATAACTACATAAAAATGTAATAACAATAATAATAACATAATAACGTTTCTAAAAAACTTATTTATATGTTTAAATTTAAATTTAATATCGTTATTACGTAATTATTACTTTTTAAATAATTTTTTTTAAAATTAACTACCGAAAAAAATAATAATAATGAAAATAATACAAAAATATATTAATCCCAATATTTCAATTAGAAATTATTAAAATTATACTTATTATTATTATTATTGTTATTTTACATTTTAAATTAATTTTGGTATAATACTAAAAATTAAAGTAAAAATAATAATGAAATAAAAATAAAAATAAAAATAATAATAAATATATATATAATAATAATTTAAAATTTATAATAATATGATAAAAATGATAATAGTAATAATATTAAAAATCATCAAATTTACCAAATTCTCTTTATTCCACTTTTCATCATTTTTCATGTTTAAAAATGGAATTCTGGAAATTTATTTCATTATTACCCTAAAATTGCCAGAATCATCAAATGAATGAAAAAACGTCGTTGGTTCTACTCTAAAAAGGCTATATTTCCAAATTTTTTGCCGTTTTTTTTCGACTTTTGGGTTTTTTTTCTTTTACCTTTTTTTATTTAATTGGACAAAATTCCTGTTATTATCTCTTTTATCATGATTATCATCATTATTATCGTTATCATCATCATTATCAAAATTTACATCATCTTATCATCATTATTGCAATTATTATCTCATTTTTGCAATTATTATCATTATTATTGCAATTATTGCAGTCTAAAAATTATTATACATCTGAATAATAAAACTGCAAAAATATAAAAATAACAATAATAAATAAAAAAAATAAAAAACGTTTCTAAAATCTTTTTATATCATTATTTCAATTAATATCGTTTTACGAAATTATTACTGTTAAAATAATTATTTTTTACAATTATACTACCAGAAAAAATAAAAATAATGATTAATAAAATAAATTTTAAAATAACAATTTATAAAATTATATTATTATATTTATTATTATTATTATTATTGTTATTATTACAGTTAAATATATTTTTTGGCATAAACTAAAAATTAAAGTAAAAATAATAGAAATAATAATAATAATAAATAAAATAATGATAAAAATAAAAATAAAAAATAATAATAAAAAAATGATAAAATGATGATAATAATATAATAGAATAATTTTAAAAAATCATCAATGTTTCCAAATTCTCTTTATTCCACTTTTTCATCTTATTGTCAGATTAATAAAATTCGGGTATTATTATCATTTATTCCCAAAATAATTGCCAGAACCCAAAAATGAAGGGAAAAAAAACGTTTTTTGGGGTCTACTCAAAAAAGGCTAATTTCGCTAATTTTGCCGTTTTTTTTCGACTTTTGGGTTTTTTTTTTTTACCTTTTTTTCTTTATTATATATGACAAAACCCTTTTTTATCATAAATTTTATCATGATTTCTCATTTTTTGTCGTTATCTAAACTTTATCACATTATCTCTTATTGAAATTTTATCTCATTATTGAAATTTTTATCATTTTATTGAAATTATTGCTTTATAAAAAAATTTTTACTCTTACAAATAACACACAAAAAAATAGTAATTACAATAAAAAACAATAAAATTTCTAAATCTTATTTATATCATTATTTAAATTTTCGTTTTTACTTAATTTTTACTTTAAAAAATCATTTTTTTAAATTTTAAAACACCGTAAAAAAAATAAAATGATAATAATACAAAATAATTTAAAAACAATTTTAAAAAATTTAATTATTTATAATTATACTTTTATTTTATTATTGTTATTTTTACAGTTTATTATTTTTTTGGCAAAAATACTAAAAATTAAATTAAAATAATAATGAAAATAATAAAATAATAATAATAAAAAATAAAATAAAAAATAATAATAAAAATAATAAAAAATAATAAAAATAATATAATAATAATCAATAATAAAAATAATGTAAAAATATGTTAATGTAATAGTAAATAATTTAATAATCATAAAAATTTTCCAAATTCTTTTTATTCCATTTTTTCATCTTTATTGTCATGATTATAAATTCGGGAAATTATTACATTATTCCCCCTAATAATTGCCAAATCATAAAATGAAGGGAAAAAAACGTCTTTTTCGAGTCTCCCTTCAAAGGCAAATTTTTCCTAGATTTTGCCGTTTTTGGACTTTTTGGGGTTTTTTTTTTCTTTTAACCTTTTTTTATTTAATGGAAAAAAATTCCTGTTATTATATCCTTATTATCAGTTTTCATCTTTATTATTATTAATCATCATTATCATCATTATCATCATTATCTCATTATCATCATTATCATCATCATTATCATCATTTTTGAAATTTATTATCATCTTTATTGCTTTTATTTCATTTTTTGCAATTATTGCAGTTATGATATATAATTTTACATCTAAACGAATAACAACTACAATAAAAATAGTAATAACAATAAAAATAAAAATAATAACTTATTCTATAATCATTATTTATATCATTATTTCATTAATATCGTTATTACGTAATTATTACAGTTATAATAGTTATTTTTAAAATTATCCTCCCAGTAAAATAATAATAATGATAATAAAAACAATAATAATATTAATAACAATATTATAAAAATTAGTATTATTATAATTATACTTTTTTATTATTATTATTACAGTTATATATATTTTTTGGGAATAATACTAAAAATTAAGTAATAAAATAATGATAATAATAATAATAATAATATAATAATAATAATAAATAATAATAAAAATAATAATAAAAAATATATAATAATAATACTAATGATAATATGATATAATAATGATAATAGTAATAATATTAATAATCATCAAATGTTATCCAAATTCTCTTTATTCTCACTTTTATCATCATTATTGTCATGTTTAAATAGAATTCTGGTAATTTTTTATCATTATTACCTAATAATTGCCAGAATCATAAAATGAATGGAAAAAACGTCATTTTGGAGTCAAACTCCAAAAGGCTATATTTTCGCTAGATTTTGCCGCTTTTTAAAACTTTTGGGATTTTTTTTTTTTTTTTACCTTTTTTTATTTAAAATTGAACAATTCCTGTTATTATCATCATTATTATCATGATTATCATCATTATTATCGTTATCACATCATTATCATCATTATCATCATTATCATCATCATTATTGCAATTATATCATCATTATTGGCAATTATTATCATCATTATTGCAATTATTATCATTATTATTGAAATTTATTGCAGTTATAATATATATTTTACATCTATACTAAAAACAACTACAATAATAATAGTAATAAAAATAATAAAACAATAATAAACGTTTCTATAATCATTATTTTTTATCATTATTTCAATTTAATATCGTTATTACTGTATTATTACTGTTTATAATAATTATTTTTACAATTATACTACCAGTAAAAATAATAAATGATAATAATAACAATAATAATATTAATAACAATATTTTATAACATTAGTAATTATTTTATTTTACTTATTATTATTATTTTTATTATTACAGTTAAAATATTTTTTTTGGGCAATAATACTAATAATTAAAGTAATAAAAAGGGATGATAATAATAATAATAAAAATAATAATCAATAATAATAATAATAATAATAATAATAATAATAATGAAATAATGATGATAATAATGTAATAGTAATAATATTAATAATCATCAAATGTTTCCAAAATTCTCTTTATTCTCACTTTTATCATCATTATTGTCATGATTAATAGAATTCTGGTAATTATTATCATTATTACCCTAATCAATTGCCAGAATCATCAAATGATGGAAAAAAACTCATTTTGGAATCTACTCTCAAAAGGCTATATTTCGCTAGATTTTCCCGCTTTTTCGACTTTTGGAATTTGTTTTTTTTTACCTCTTTTTATTATATATGGACACAATTCCTGTTATTATCATCATTATTATCATGATTATCATCATTATTATCGTTATCATCATCATTATATCATATCATCATTATTAATCATCATTATCATCATTATTGCAATTATTATCATCATTATTGCAATTATTATCATTATTATTGCAATTATTGCAGTTATAATATATAATTTTACATCTATACTAAAAACCAACTACAATAATAGTAATAACATAATAATAACAATATAACGTTTCTATAATCATTATTTATATCATTATTTAAATTAATATCGCTATTACTGTAATTATTACTTTTTATAATAATTATTTTTACAATTATACTACCGGGAAAAAATAATAATAATGAAAATAAAAATAACAAAAATAATATTAATAACAATATTATAACAATTAGTATTATTATAATTATACTTATTATTTTTAAATTATTGTTATTATTACAGTTATAAAAATATTTTTTGGCAATACTATAAAATTAAAGTAATAATAATATGATAATAATAATAATAATAATTAATAATAATAATAATAATAAAAATACTAATAATATAAAATAATAATAATATAATAATAATATAAGATATGATGATAATATGATAATATAATAATATTAATAATCATAAAATGTTATCCAAATTCTCTTTATTCTCACTTTTATCATCATTATTGTCATGATTAATAGAATTCTGGTAATTATTATCATTATTACCCTAATAATTGCCAGAATCATCAAATGAATGGAAAAACGTCTTTTTTGGAGTCTATTCTAAAAAGGCTATATTTCGCTAGATTTGCCGCTGTTTCGACTTTTGGGATTTTTTTTCTTTTCCCTTTTTTTTATAATATAGGGTAAAACAATTGCCTGTTATTATCATCATTATTATCATGATTATCATCATTATTATCGTTTCTCATCTTATCATCATTATAATCGTATCACATCATTATCTCATTATTGAATTATATCTCATTATTGAAATTATTATCTTATTTTGCAATTATTGCGTTAAAATTTAAAAATTTTACATCTATACAATACAACTACAAAAATAATATAATAACAAAATTAAAATAATAACTTTTA